>NW_022589744.1:9071628-9092429 GCF_004348235.1 Phoca vitulina
AGGGAGGGAGGAAGGAAGGAAGGGAGGGAGGGAGGGAGGGAGGGAGGTAGAGAGGGAAGGAAGGAAGGAAGGAAGGAAGGAAGGAAGGAAGGAAGGAAGGGAGGGAGGGAGGGAGGGAGGAAGGGAGGGAGGGAGGAAGGGAGGGAGGGAGGGAGGGAGGGAGGGAGGGAGGAAGGAAGGGAGGGAGAGAGGGAAGGAAGGAGGGGGAAAGAGACAAAAAGAGAAAGAGAGAGAGAAAGAAAAAGAAAGAAAGAAAGGAAGGAAGGAAAGAGAGAGAGAGAGAGAGAGAGAGAAAGAAAGAAAGAAAGAAAGAAAGAAAGAAAGAAAGAAAGAAAGAAAGAAAAGAAAGGAAAGAAAGAAAGAAAAGTTAGTTTACAAGCCCATCAGGTTTTCTTTTGAAAAACCACATCTTTGCGCCTGGGGACCCTGCCTACGGTGTCAGTAACCCCTCCTGGGCCGGAGCATCACGGTGGAGCGTCCCTGGGCAGGGATCGGGATGTGTCCCTGGTGGAGCGCCTGCTGACAGCCGACCCGCAGAGGTGTGTGGCCCCGCGCCCTTGCCCTCCCGCCAAGCCTTGGCCTCCGTTTGCGTCGGTTTCACCGTGTTTAATGGAAAATAAAATGCTCAACTCAAAAACACTTTTCCAGTGATATTTTAAGGGAAAATGAGATCACAGAAAATCAGGGAGGTAAGTTTAAATGGTATAACCCCAAGCCACATTTTTTTTCCCCAAAGAATCCCCCGAGAGGCTTGTTCACCAGGTTTGGGGGTGCAGGTACCTATCTGGGGAGACCTGACCCTAGAGGCCGCCCTGGGCAGCAGCAACACTCATGGCGCCATGAAAAGTCATGATGCTACCTGAACCCACGACCTCACTGCAAACAGCCTCCTCCCCGCCGAGGCCCAAACGGACCCTGAGGTCCCTTAGGTTTACAAAAGCTGCCGACGGCCCCCTTACTAGCCAGGTCAACACTCGGCCTCTGCCAGAGATACCAAATGTTTCCTAAACCCACCCCAAGCCCAGCTCACTGTGCTATGAATAGTTATTAACATTAACTCGGGCATTAATTAAAAACCGTTCAGCCAGGCAAATTCTCATACTTTTAAAAAGTCATTTGGGTAATCGCCTTTCCATGCCACAAACTTTCCAAACGACTGACAGGTTGACATTTCATAATGTTGTTTATTTTAATCAAGAAGAGGGAAGGAGCCAGTGTGGTTCCCCAGTTCATTTCTCAGGTGCCTTGATTTATTGATTGGCAAATCCCCACTTAATAGCTGTACGGCGAGGCTGGGGGAGAAAGAGGCTCCCGCCTCCCTGGGTTGGTGTCTGGGCTGGTGAAGAGGGAAGTGCCCCCAGGGCATTGCCACGGCTTCTTCCATCCGCCTCCCCTCTCCCAACACCCAGCAACCAGCTTCCCCTGGGCCACACTGCGGGACCTCCCAAACTCTGCTCCAGGCTGCGCACCACCCCATCCGTGCCCCCTCTCTACCAGAGAAGGGCTTCTTCCTGCACAAATATCCAATGGGGGGGGGGCTCCTATTTCAGCAAACTTAGGAGTAGGGGGCAGTGGGGACTAGGCTCTTAAACTCTCAAACTTCTTTCTTAAGGCAGCAGAACCCAGACCCAGGCTGGCCTGCATGAGTTTGAACCCCACCCCCACCATTTACTCTAAGTCTTGGGTTTCTCTGTACCTTAGTTTCCTCATCTGTCAGCAATTTGTGTAAAAAGTGTAATACCTGCCTATACGGTTGTTTGGAAGGTTAAATTAATATTAGTAAAGCAGGGCGCCAGGGTGGCTCAGTCGGTTAAGTGTCCAACTCTGGATTTTGGCTCAGGTCATGATCTCAGGGTCCTGGGATCGAGCCCCACATCAGCTCCATGCTCAGGGCGGGTCTGCTTGAGAGTCTCCCTCTCCCTCTGTCCCTCCCCTGCTTGAGTTCTTTCTTTGTCTCCCTCTAAAATAAATAAATCTTTAAAAAAATATATTGGTAAAGCACTTACAACAGCATCTGGGGCATAATAAATGCTCTATGTTTAAAAGCCCTCCCGCCTCACCCCCCCCCCAACACACACACACAGGAATAAGGACCCCAGCATTTAAGTGAAAACAGAGTTGAATTTGCCCTGGTTGACAAGGGCACTGAGGACCGGGCCTTGCTCATTCCCCCCAGTTTCCTGTTTCTGGGGTGGGGTGGGGGGACACCAAGGCCCCTCCAAGGCCCAGCCAGCCAGCCGGGTCCCAGGCACAACTTGGGACAGCCGCTGCTCATTCTGGGGACCGAAGGCCCTGAACTTTCCATCTGACACCGTAAGCCTGCCCACGCCACAAAGTCTTTTATGGAAAGACAAGTAAGCTTTCCCGGGAGGCTGCACGGAGCGTGGCGGGCCCCCTCTCCAGGTGCCCCCGTGTCCAGGGGCAGGCAGAGGACACATGGCCAGCCAGGGGGAGAGGCATGAGGCTGGTGTGGGGGTGCACGCTCACCACCCAGCCCCCTTCCTCAGCACCACACCGTGACCTGCCTGCATGATGGAGGCCGGCGGCAGCCACCACCCCAAAGGGAAGGAGGGGTTTTCTTAAGGAAAAACCACCACAAGGCCTTGCGGCAAACTTAGAGCAACAAAATACGATACAGGCAGGCACAGACCTTATTTAAAATCACCGCACACCACTAGCGCATCTCAGTATTAATGGAGCGCCGACTGCATGCCAGGTCTTCCTACAGGCACCAGAGATACGAAGCAGAGAAGGCAGGTGCCAGGGGCCCCAGAAAACCTGGTAGAAAAGATGATGCTCCTATTTTGTGATATGTATTGTGTGTGTACAGTATCTATTATAATATGCACGTCATTCGTATGGACGTCTATACGTATACACACAGTAGCGAGGAGCTGGGGGAGATCCCAGGGTTGGCAGGATGGGGGGCATCTGGGCCGGGGAGAAGGGAAATGGCTGCGGGATCATTTGCCAGAAGGTTAGCTTGGTTTAGTGGAGAGGATGATGGAGTGCATTTCTGCACAGGAATTACAAGTCTGGCACTTTCTTAGCTGTAGAACCTTGGGCACCGGGGTTTTTAATACTTTGTTGAGCATCAGTAAAAAGCGCATAATGCACAGACAACCCCACAAGTGTGAGGCGGGCAGTAGGTGATCAATTAAATGCCAAGGGAGAGGAAGCGAGAAAGCTTGGCAGGGGTGGTGTTCAAATGAGGCCGTCGGGAGGAACTTGGCGGCGCTCAAAGTCAGACGAGCAAGCGAGAGGCCCTCCTGGGAGCCCCGTGGCAGCACAGCCCTGACCCTGCATTTATGCTCTTTTATCATCCCCATCGGCAAAATGTGGGCCATCCTTCCTCCTCCTTCCTGTCTCCCGGGGATGTCTGGGGACACATGAGAACCAAGCTGGGGCAGACAGTGGGGTAAGAGATGTGTGATTTCAGAAGAAAGGCAAGCCATGAGCTGAAAGGATGATTATTTTACTCGTGGAAGCCATGTGTGGGCAATGGCTGTGGTTTCTTCGGGTTTATCAGGAAATCCTAACAGAAGAGGTTATTTAACCGAGACCAGGAAAAAATGTGCAGATATTTTACAATATTAAACGGAATTCCTAAAGCCCCATAACATGACACCTCCTTTCCCAAGCTTGGCCGATTTTAAAGCCTTGAGCTGTAACCAGGGACCGGATAGATCACAAGGCTGTTGAACTTGGCTCCCCGATCCCACGGCAACCAGCCTCCCTCTGGAACCAGGCAGCCCAGGGACCCAGCCTGGCTCCTCACGCAGCATGACACCGCTGGCTTCTGTTTGGAGTATAATCTTCAGAGGGACTTACTTAAAACTGAGAGTCAGAGGTCATTCCAGGCTTCCAATGAGACCCAGGACCTGTCGGGACGCGGCCGAACCTGCGAGCCCATCGACAGACACGTTCAAACTCTGGAGGAAGGCTGGGGGGTGGGGCAGTGGGCTCTGGAGAGGTGGAGGGTAAACTGGGAGAGGTCCGACCTCCCGCCAAAAGGCTCAGAAACCCCCAAACATGTGGCCAAAGAGTCTACCAGGGAGCAGTGATCCCACATGATGGCATGTATACAAAGGATCACAGACTAAACATGCCTTGCATCCAACAGCCCAGAGCCTGATGCAGAAACTCAACAAAATCCAACTCTACAGGGCACACAACACATACAGGCTGAGGAGACATGCATTACACCAAGATATGAGCAAGCAAAGTTTTATTAACTTACGGAGGTGAAAGGTCAAGTTCATAACTGGGGCGAGATGGGGTATGCCCATTGTCTTAGATGTTTCAGAAAGAACTGGATAGAATGACGTTTGCACAGGTATCGATTCGAGCTTTAGCACCAGTGGTTTCCAGTAATACTTGGTGAACATTCATCTCCTCCTCCCTAGCTGCTCCACCCAGCTCTCCACGGCTCCTGAAAATTTCTAGCTGGGTCTGTATTATAAGAACTTAGGGGAGCTGTCTTACTATCCTTACTAGGATGGATGCCCCTTGAAGGCACAGTCCATAGGCCAACTCATCTTTTTGTGCCATTGGATTAACGTAAAACCCTTCAGAATCCCACCTTCAGAAATCCTACTTCCTGAAACTTCCTCCATTCAGGATGAGGATGGAGATCATTCTGTTTTGTGTGTAGGAAGATGTAGGGGAGTCCAATTCTGCCACAATCTGATTCCAGGCTATTTCCAACGAATAAAAGGCAAAATTTAACACTACGTGGTCAAGAGATGGTTGGAGAATCAGAGGTTGTAACTTGTACCATCAAGTGGCTTAGAAGCCTCGTAAGTTCAAGAAGATAATGTCTTCCAACCCTTCGTTGGTCAAGCAATAGCTACTGGTTAGTTTTGAAAACAGCATTTGTAGTCAAGTAAAAGAGGCAGCAGGGAGCAAGGGGGCGGGGGAGAAGAGAAGACAAGAGGCAAGAAGGCTTCCCCTACAGCAGGGTTTTCAACCTCAGCACTAGAGACATCTGGAGCTGGATCATTCTTTGTGGTGGAGGGATTGTCCTGTGCACTACAGGATATGGGATGTTTAGCAGCCTCCCTGACCTTACCCACTAGAGGCCAGAACATCCCCCAGTTGTGAAAATCAAAACTGTCTCCAGACCACCATCCAGTGTCCCCCGGGGGCAGGAGGATGCAAATTCACCCCTGGTTGAGAACCACAGGAGAGAGTCAGGTTGGCCACGAATTAGCAATGGGATCTGAAGGCTGTCAGAGGTCTCTGTTCCTTAAAGTTCTCATCCACGAGATGAGGACACTGGACTCTACCAGTGTTTCCCATCACTAGGGGTGAGGCATCCCCTAGTGGTACCTGAGATAACTGTTGGCCACACTCAGACATGGCATTAAATAAGACTGAGTCACACAGAGATGCTTTTCCCTTTTCTGGTCTCTTTCCATACTGATCAAAGCAGGAGAAACATCCCCATTTGGTGCTTTAAGTAATACCTCTGCAACCCCAACTATAAGAAGAGAGTGCAAGTCTCAGGCCTAGAGACTTGGGAAAACCACAAAATTTCAATCTTTTATGATTTCACTGCATTTTCTCTTTATGTCCAGTGACCTCCTAATTCCATTATGATAGTGATGCTGATTTTCCTCTTAACATACGTTTATTTAAGTAAACCATGAACCCACGTAGAAAAATATTAAGAAAATAGCAGTATGTGTGCCAAATGGCAAAAATCACAGAAGTCTTAGGAAGCGCTGGAAGGGTTCATGCCGCCCTTCCCCAACTGATTTCTAACCACCCACTGGACATTTTCTTGGGTGCCTCACACGAACCGCAAGACAGGAGGTGAGATTAGTAATTTGGAAATTCTTGAAACCAAGTTCCCTCGCTAGCTCTGTTGTAAGGCGGGTCATTTGTCATCCATCACAGGTTGAATTGTGCCCCCCACGGAACAAATTTGTAGATTCAAGTCCTAATCCTCAGTACCTCGGAATGCAATCTTCTTTGGAAAGAAGGTCGTGGCAGAGGTAATCAGCTAAGATGAGGTCACACTGAAGTAAGGTGGGCCCCTAACGCAATAGGACTGGTATCTTTATAAAAGGGGGAAATCTGAATACAGACACATACCCAGGGAGAAGAGCATGTGAAGGTGAGGCAGAGACCGGGTGATACTTCAACGCACCACGGGAGGCCCAAGATCGCCAGCAAGCCCACAGAAGCCCAGAGAGAGGCATGGGACAGATCTCCTTCAAACCCCTCAGAAGGAACCAACCTTCCAGCTTCCAAAGCCGTGAGACAATAACTTTCTGTTGTGTAAGCCACTTTATTGGCTGTCCTTTTTGTTATATTAGCCCTGGCAAACTCATACATCATCACAAATTCATTTGCCACTCTGGTGACTGTCTTGAAGCTCCTTGCAGGGTAGGAAAGACAGACATACTTTTTTTTTTTTTTAAAGATTTTATTTATTTATTTGACAGAGAGAGACACAGCGAGAGAGAGAACACAATCAGGGGGAGTGGGAGAGGGAGAAGCAGGCTTCTGCCGAGCAGGGAGCCCGATGTGGGGCTCGATCCCAGGACCCTGGGATCATGACCTGAGCCAAAGGCAGACGCTCAACGACTGAGCCACCCAGGCGCCCCAAGACAGACATACTTGCTGAAGAATATGTGTTCCTTCGGAGATGGTCACAGATGGCAAAGGTGGGCCATAAAAACAAAACAAGCCCCCCCCCCCGGCCCCGCCATCAGCGTTTATATACATCTTTATATGCCTGCTATTCGTACATCTTCACAAATTGTATAAATTCACTATTTGCTCGCTGTGTATTCTCTGGTTGTCTACAGGGTCGGTCTCCAGCTGTGAAACTTGGGTGCCCAGCTTCTGCCCAGAGGGAGGCCCCAGGGTGGAGGCGAAGCAGGGCCTGGAACACAGGGAGCTGAGCACAGGTGTTACTACCTAGACCTCAGAGCCTGTAGGATTCACACTGTTCCCCCTTAAAAAATGGCCTGGCCTCCTGTGCAGACATTCATACCATTGGGCCTTTCAGCCAGAAGGCTCCGGCTACCTCAGGGGCTCAGAGCAGGCTCCAAAGTTCCAATACGCAGGCATTTGGGAATTCACGACGAGAGGCAAACTCTCAACTCAGAAGGATGCTCCGGTGGGTGACAAAGCACACAAAGCCTTTTG
Organism: Phoca vitulina; assembly: GCF_004348235.1. Lineage (NCBI taxonomy): Eukaryota > Metazoa > Chordata > Mammalia > Carnivora > Phocidae > Phoca > Phoca vitulina. The sequence goes on from NW_022589744.1 coordinate 9,078,790, forward strand.
GGTCCTTCTGCCAGAAGCGCCCACCCAACATGTTCATGTAACGCGTGGCCTCTCACTAGCCAACAGTGGAAGGAACTAGAGAGTCACCTTATACTAACACCAGATCAGAACCCAGGACTTTCAGATACTGCCAAGGGGCCGGGAGACTGCAGCTCCATCTTTTTGGTTCAGAAAAATGCCCCATAATCATTCACCTTTGCAATATACAACGACAACAACAACAACAACAAATACACCGAATTCATGATCCTGCTTCCATTTTTTTTCCATCTAAAATAAATATACCGGGCGCCTGGGTGGCTCAGTTGGTTAAGCGACTGCCTTCGGCTCAGGTCATGATCCTGGAGTCCCTGGATCGAGTCCCGCATCGGGCTCCCTGCTCGGCAGGGAGTCTGCTTCTCCCTCTGACCCTCCCCCCTCTCATGTGCTTGCTCTCTCTCATTCTCTCTCTCTCAAATAAATAAATAAATAAATAAATAAATAAATAAAAAATAAAATAAAATAAATATACCTTCGTCCCACACTTCTGATCACAACCGTAGTTTGAGAGATCGATAACGAGCCTTGAATGTAAAATAGCAATCCTCTTTCTCTCCCTTTTCTGGGAGTAGCCAAGTATAAACCAGAGCCAACAGAGGTGTAGGGAGCCAGAAAGCACAACTGCCCAGCCGCGGCCACGCACCTCGCTCCGCCAGCTCCCATCCTGGAGGTGTGAGCCCCAAGAGTGATTGGGCATCGACGGCGAGTCGGATGCCGTGCTGGGAGCTGGGGCTTCGTCCCTCGGACAGCAGACTCTGCCTCTGCCCATGTCGCTTGCTTATATCCCAGGCAGGGACCCCGGTCGTGAGCAAGTAAACACAAGCATTCAGTGATAAATCATGAAGCTTCTGGGAAGAAGAACAGAAGAACAATAGAAGGGTGGGAAGCGAGTTACAGCGACGGCAAAGGCCCCTCTCGGGGACTGACACGATACCTAACGAGACTAAGCTAGCCACGTGAGTGAACACAGGGAGCTGCCACCTTTGGCAGTCCCCCAGGCAAAACTGGGGTGGACCCCACTCCCAGGCCACACTGCACAGAGCGGAAATTCTGAAACAGTTAAAGCAAAAAATAACTAGACTTGAGAAAACACAAGACCCATGAGGATACAAGCCAGGGGAACACTCATTTGAACAAAGTGTAGACATGACCTCAAGGTAAGGTAAGAAACTCAGGGAGTCCTTGAGAGCAGTACCTCATTCTAGCCCCTACCGCTGAACTGAGTTTTAAAGGAGCCGAGCAGAACTGTGAGATTTTACTCCTCCGGTCCCCTGGGCTCTGGGAGGGCATTGATGAGGGCCTCGAGCATGACCACTCAACATTTTATCACTACGCGGGAAGCTTGGTTGAAATGAAACAAAATAGATAAATAAAATAAAGGCTTTCTGATTCCTTGTCCTCCGTTGGTATAACCCCCAAGGCAAGCCTGGAAAATCCCTCGGCCGCTAGGTCACTGGGGCTCAAAGTTCTCCTCTTCCCGGCCCCACCTGCCAATGGAAAAGTACTAGCATCTCAATGGCTGGGTTTCTTCCAGGGGTCCCTACTGGAGACTGTCTATGCACCCTCCCCTCCCACCCATACCCTACAGGGAAATCCCACCTCACTGGGTTGAGCCCCAACCTCCTTCTCTGGCCTGACTGGTTTCACAGCCTGGAACAACCTTGCCCAAATAACCAAGCAGTCAAGTGTGGCCAGAGGCCAGGAAAAATGCCTTGAAATGCAGTGAGCTCTTCAGATCCGACAGCTCGCAGCTTGGCTGGGACACCACCCGGTGTGGAAAAGGAATGAACATGAAGATTTGGCGGAGTGGGGGGGGTCGGGGGAGGGGGTAAGGAGCCCTCCACACCCTGCAAGCCGGCGGCCTCTGAGCAGAGGGTCCAGCGCCAGGGGACACAGGGTGATCTCGAAGGGGGCGCTTCCCAAGCGAGCCAAAAGCTCTGGCATGGGAAGGTGGGGGTGGGGGGTGGCCGAGGGTGGATACTAGGACCTCCGTGCCTCTTTGCATGAGATGACACACCTGACTGGCCAGGGCACACCTGGACGCCGAGGCAGGCCAAGCTCTCCAACAGTTGCTCACTGTTCCCTGCACGGAGAGGCCTGGCAGCCGCCCTCCTCACAGACAGGGGGGCTTTTCTCCTCCTCGGTGGGCCACGCCTTCCCAAGGCACATATTCCCTCCGTCCAAGTGTTTCGTCCAAGCCCCAGGCTCTGACCACAAAAAGTGCCCTTTTCTTTGGCGGGCTCACCTCAGACGTGAGGAGCTGGAGAGCCAAACCGCCTGCTAAAAGGACATCCCCAGCACATTTCTTTCTAGTCAGAGGGTCCATGGCTGGTGGCCACAAACAGCACATCCTCCCCCCCTGCCCCGTCCTGGGGCCCTCCAGAGTTGCTCCCTTGGTTCCTGCTTTATTTAAGGCCGGAGGGCAGTTGCCTGGAGGAGCTCTTGGCCTCCTGGGGGTGCTCCAGGTTGACCCAGAGCAAGTTGGGCAAATCTCTGGTGGGAGCCAAAGCCTTTGAACACAAGGTCTTCAGGTTCTCGGCTCAGTCAGTGCTGCGACACCTAGCCCAACATTTCTGGAAAAAGTGCAAAACATAACGGCGACACCCTCCCCCATCCCAGGAGCCTCCCACCAGAATCCTCCAATGTGCTCCTGGTGGTGGTGGTGGAAGGGGGGGTTCCGCCCTAATGGTGGGATAGAGGGACGCTCTTCACGGGAACTTAGTGCATTTCTTCTTTAAAAAAAATTTTTTTTTTGGTCACACAAAACCCGGTTGTGAAAGGAAAAGAAAATGCCAGCCCTGTTTGACACACATCAGATTTATGACCATTTTTTAAAGCCTCAAGTACGTCACAAGAATTGGCCCACCCACTGCACTGCCCCAATGGTAAACACGGCCGGGTGTCCGTCGCCGCTCTCCCCCTATCGGATCTGTGGTCCTCCACCTCTGAACGGCCCTTGTTTCCCTCCCTCGGTCTCTGGTGGGTTAAAGAGACGCCTGGCTGTATATATATGGGGAGGACAGCATGGAGCGCCCCGGGCTATAAACCCCCAAGACAAACAGGCCGCAGATGCTAAGAAACACAGTTGGGGTTTATGGTCTGCCCATCGATTTCTCCATCCATCTCCTACCCGACGAGTCAGGAGATCATTTTTTCCCCCCTTCTCTTAACATATGAACTCAGTAAACTGTTGTCAGGCTTGGCGATACATTTATGAATTTTGGCCTCCAGATGTGGGTGGGAAGAAAAGTCAACACAGGGCAGGAGTAACCGCGTTTCAGGTTTGTGCCCTGTTGAGGCTGAGTCTGCAAAACCAGGGCCGAGAGAGACTCGTTTGCCCTTTTCAAGGAGACACCGGGAGATAGATAGCTTTCCTAAAGGTAGGGATGCTATTCTGAGCAGGACAGACAGGCCCAGGTCCTCTGGACATTTTAGGGTAAGGACAGGAAGGCAGGGATTTGGCCCCTTATCCAGAATCACTCAGAGCCCGGCCCCCCTCCGGCCCTGGGGGGGGTGGTCCCAGCAGTGTTCTCCAGTGACTCCAACTAGGTGGGACACAGCCTGGAGGGAGAAAGTCTTCGGGTCAGAAAGAATTCTAAAAATCCCATCATGAGATGTACTTTGCTGGTATCATTTATCCAGAAACAAGAGATGGGGAGGAGTTCAGAAAAGAGGCAAAGGGGTCAAGTGGAAGCGGACAGGTCTGTCTATTCCAAAAAGGAACCCATAGGTTTTATTTGATTTTGTGGGTCAAAAAACTAGTGAGGCTTGGGAGCCTTTGAAATCAGAAGTCCAGCTGACCTATCCCATAGTGAGAAGCAGAGAGAAAATAACACGCACCTCTGAAAAACACGATGTGTTAGAAGTTGGCATTTCTTCTGCTATTTCTCTAGAGGGAAAAAAAGAGAGAGAGAGCGAGCAAGAGAGCCTGAGCCCTAGGCATAGCATTTGACTGAAGTAGAATACCGCATGTCTTTTTGGAGTGTATTTGCTTTAGCAAAGTAATAAAACAAAAATTCATAAGGCAAAGGTTTTCTTGGTAACAATTCAGTGGAAATATTTGTGGAGTCGTGACCAACTGCACATACTGAAGATGTTCCCCCTGGAAATGGCTTGGCGAGGTGACAGGCTGGGCATGTGGACCAACAAGGGGCAGTGGTCACCACAATCCACCTTTGTTCAGTTCCAGAGAAGAGGCGAATAATTCATCTCCAAACATCAAGTCACATACCTACATCTGCATGAAAACTGGATCCAGTAAGCCAGCGAGAACTGCTGCTCTGGGGGAGGTCAGAGTGACACACTTGGGACTTGCATGGTTTGGGTTGTACATATACACATTTTATATCTCATTCTGTTCTTCAAATGGAACTTTGAGACGAACCTGAAAAATTTCTTCCTTGGATGAGAAATCACAGAATCGCTGAATTATGTCCTCAGGAAGATTCACGAAAGGTCAACTATCAATTCTCTGCCTCTGTACTCTGATGTCATGGGGGCCACGAGGCATGCAGCTAGCTGGCTCAGTGTATAGACCTGAGGTGCGCTTTGACATTCTTTTGGAACACCATGATGAGATATAAAGATGGGCGATATTTAGATTGTACCTAAAAATCCAGATTTCTGGATGGTCTTGGAAAAATGAGAAGATCCGCAACCCCATACATGTGTTCCTACCCGACAGGATAGGAAGAGTAGCTACCTGAGAAGCAGATGCCTCTTGAAGGCAGGGCATGTGCTCTCCTGCGTCCTGTAATCTATACTATGCGAAAGCACCAGCCTCATTCATTTTCTTGGGCTACCTTTGTGGTCTCTGTAGGCATCTGAATTTATAAGTCCTGGTCAAAAAGCATCTCCACTAGATACTTCTTATTTGATCTCTTTCATGGCAATGTCAAAGATGGATTCTGATCCACTCAGCCCTCCTACCTACATAGAAATAACATAGCGTGGTTAAAAGGGGATCAAAGATAAGAGAAGATATAACATCAGTGACTGGTCCTCTTAGATTTCCTGGTGCATGCCAGTAGAACTTTTAGTGCTATGATACTTCAAAGTCTCTGACTGTGAAATGATTTGAGCAGGTGTGTCTTAGATCTGTGCGTTATAGATGTTACTTAACAGCAGAATGAAGGGACCCAAGAAAGCATCCAACACACACAAGTCATCTCTCTCTCCCCCGCATTTACTGTCATAGGTGGATCACAATATTAATGTGCTCTCGAGGAGCTTATGATCTTTTCAAGGGGCTACAATACAATAAATGTGTGTTTGTACAAGGACCCAGGAACCAGTTTGAAGGAGCTCCCACTGGCCAAATCTAGGACATTTTGAGCACCAAAATAATTAAGTAAAGTAGTGAATTATAAACCACTGAATAGCTAGGTATTCATGAGTCCATGCCAAGGATGAGCAGACTCATTTGTTTAGACAAATAGGGAAGCGGGTGGACTCTTTCTAACAGTAGAATGCCAAGAACCAAATGACAAATGTTGAGGGAGCACTGGAGGTGGAAAATTATTTGCAACCAATCGCAGTAAAGATTGGACAGGCAAGAATCATCGCTGGATGCTAATTCTAGGAGGAAATTTTGATGAGGATCTTTGCAGGACTTTAACATATCTCCCCAGTAAGACTGTTTATTAGTTGCAAGGAAGAAAAAACACAGTAATTATACACTGGAGAAATCAGACCACACCTTACATGGGGGTTCAAAAGGAACATCACCAATCCTGGACAGATAGACACTGGGTACCTTTAGATGTGTCATGCTGAGAAAGACACCATACCATCTATCCAGTAGTTCCAGACACATAACCTCAATCTAACCACAAGAAAACTTCAGGCACAAAATGAGGAATTTTCCATTAATAAAATGGAGATGGGGGATTGGGGGGGGCAACTGTACTCTTCAAAAACGCCCACGTCATAAAAAACAACGGCTGTGGGAATGTTCCAGATGAAAGGGGGCTAAGAACACAGGACACCTCCATGCAGTAACTGAGTCTAGACTGTATTCTGTACCAGAGGGAAATGGTATAATAAAGGATGTTATTAGAACAACTGACAAAACCAGAACATGGCTGGAGAGTAGACAAAAGTATCCCATGAGTATAAATTTATGAATGGGGTCGCTAAAATGTGGTTACTTACAAGGGCATCCCTCTTCTTAGGAAATTCACATCGATGTATTTAGAGGCAAAGGCCCATGGTGTATGTAACTTACAATCTAGTGGTTTAGGACAAAAACAATAGAGAGAGAGAGTAAATGATAAAGCAAATAGGGTAAAATGTTAAAAACAGGTGAATCTGGGTGAAAGGTGCAGGAGTGCCTCATACCATTTTTAGAATGTTTGAATTATTTCCCCATTAAAAGTTTAAAAATAAGCGAGCATGCACACACATGTGTGTATAAAAGCAAGACAGCACACAAGCATACGTTAAGCACAAATCTGTGGGACAAGCCACTCAGAGCAGAGTGAATGCCAACTGGCGAAGTTGGGAAGGTCTAATGCGGGTCTTACAGCCAGGTAGCTCTCAGAGTTAAAAAGGTGGAGCTTTCCAGACAAAGGAAAGAGCAGGTGCCAAGATCAAGCAACTGGAACCTAAGTGTCTACTGGGGGTAGGGGGAATACTTCCCAAAACGGACTCTAAGGCTGGAAAGACTGAAAGCCAGTGGTGGACCAAGATGGCAGGTTAAGGAGCTTACTTTCGGGATCAAGTGTAGGGTAGGAACAGTAGGTGGCTTAAGTGAAAAGATGCATAACCTACTAGTGAGTAGGGCAGACTGGAGAGATGGACACCTGGCCAGGAAAACCAGTTGGGGGCCACTGTCAAAGTTTAGGTTGGTAGTTGCCTAATGGCCACAAAACGAAGATCAGTGTCCCACAAGAGGAAGGCGCACTAAGCATTGTTCAAAGATTGACAACATAATGCCTCCCGCAAACACGTTGTGTTTTTCAAATACTTAGTAGATAAAATATTAAGTCATGACTCAGTCAACAGGAGTCTGAAAACACGTAATAGTAATGTGGGTCTTCACATTCGAAAGGGTGAGGAGCTCTGAAGATAAGGTGTCAAGTTCCTGAGGAGGGCAGGGCCGCGGAGAACGGGGCAGAGTGGGGGCGGGGGGGGGGGGGGGGAGAGGAGGGTGGATCAAAAGGGCTGTAAAAGTTTGGGGAATAATACTTTTAGTTTAATTATAACACGTTTGTTAAAGACGGCAGAGTGGAACGCACTCCCAGGAAGTGCAGAGAGTCGCAAGACGTAATAACCCTTGTTTCTCGAGAGCCAACGTTGCAGCTATATGTTAAATTAGAGTGACCAGAGGAATGCCAGCCAAAAGGTAAATGGATAATAAAACTAAATGCTGATGTCTTTTACCCCAAGAAAGAAACCTAGGGCAGAGCCCAGCCTGGGGGCAAGAGTACCTTGGATTTCAAAGGTAATGAACTTGAGGAGGTGGGTAGAAAAAGAGATACACAGAGCTGACATTTGAAGAAATTCCAAGGCTACAGATGCAAGTTTCAGAGCTGTGTGTGTGTGCGCGCGTGTGTGTGTGTTTTATGAGGGGTGTGGCCAAAAGCCTGGCAGCGGATTGGACTCTAGAATAGAAACCTAGGGCTGAAGCTCATCCCCTGTGAGCAGAGGCGGGATGGGGGCAATCTGTGGGTGGTCAGTGTTGAACAGGCCAGAGTGAACACAGGAAGAACTAAGAAAAGGCAACTAGATCTGAAGTGGTTTGGAGGGAACCGCGCAGAAGAGTGGGAAAAGCCGGAGTGGGATTTCCAAGAGGAAGGGATGGGTGAGCTGTTGAAATCACATACAGGATTCACAGAAATCTTTACCTCTCTGTACAAGGAGGGGGAAAGAAGCCATGGGCAATGTCCTAGAACATTTTTTTTCAGCTCAGAAAGGCCCTCGGACAGGTTGGCGGAGCCGGTGAGAGACAGAATGAATGGGCTGGAAAGGCTCCGGGTGAGGAGGAGGCCCAGCCACACCTGAGAGGCAGTGCGGCTGAGCCCTCTCAGTCCATAACTACCTGCCACTTGGGGAAGGAAGGGGTTAAGTGGGATAAGGGAAAAGGAGCAGAGCGGTGGGCAGAGCCTGCGTAGAGTGGAGAGGACATGAGGAGACCAGGCAATGTGCCCTGATAGGGTTTTTTTTTTTTTAAATCCCAGTGGGAATCCCATCCCTTGTCTTCCTCCCATTCTACCTGCATATCATTTACGGGGTTCAGTGAGAAACCATGGCAACAGGAAGCATGAAGAAATGACTGAAATGCTAGGAGGCCACCGTGCCTCGTGGGGCCCCACTTCTGTTTTCTGGGCAACTGGATCCTTTTCGCAACAAAGAGTGAGATGCCCAGCAGGCTGCTGCTGACCGTCCCATGGCCGGATTTGACCTTTACTGGACAAACAAGCTGGCCGCAGCTGTGGACCAGGCACGACTAAAGAGCAGGTTCCCAATAGCAGCCCAGCTCTGGGGACTCTGTGCTAGGAGGCTCATGTCCCTCCTGCCAGCTCACTCCCAGGTGCCCAGGATCACCCCAGCCCTGCTCCCCTGCCGGGTCCTTCTTCGCATCCTGTAAGTAACAAGCGATCTACTTTGTCAAAGGATGCAGGAGAAACCTGGTCTAGACTCTGCCGCTGCTCTGGGGTCTTAGCGAGTCGCTGCTTGCTCTGCATCCTTATCCCCATCCATACTCAGTGCTTCGAAACCCCAAAATCAAATAGCAAGGTGCTGCAGCTTGCATAATGCATCCTCCCCGCCCCCCAATGTCCGTATGTTGAAACCTTACACCCCAGTGCCATGGGATTTGAGGATGGGGCCTTTGGTCATGAGGATGGAGACCCCATGATGGTACTGGAGCCCTTCCTTGTGAGAAGACGTGTGAGAGCTTTGCTCTCCTCCGCCCGCCCCCACCCCCCATGATGGGAGAATACAGTGACAAGGCAGCCATCTGCAAACCATGAGGAGAGCCTTCACCAACAACCTGACCGTGCCGGCAATCTGATCTTAGACTTCCCAGCCTCTAGAACTGGAGAAATGAATGTTGTTTCAGCCACCAGTCTATGGATATTTTGTTCATAGCAGCCCAAGCTAAGACAAAAGGTAAAGTCTTGGGGGGGCTGTCCACTCTTCCGCCCACAAGACTTAAAGCAACCCCTCACGTCGGAAGCCTTATGCCTGCCACTCGAGGGGCTCTGTGCCACACAAAGTTCACTCAGCCCAAAGCTGGTGGCATGACAACATAAACAAAGTCGCTCTGAACTCAATGTACATTTTCCGGATTGCTTCGGTCCTGTGCAGGGGGCCCCAGGCCACCTCCGACTGGATCATCATCTCCCCAGGAGGCAGGAGACCCAGAGAGACCCTTGGCGATCCATGGGCAAATTTCAGTATCTCTTGAATGCTCCAGATTTTACTTTTTTCCTTTCTTTTTTTTTAAACCCTTGGGAAATAGTATGAAATGGCTGCCCTTGCCCATTGCTTCTGCCTTTCAAGCCGGCCCCACTGCTTCTCCCTGACACCTCACCTTGGCTCCCCTCCCGGCCAGGTCCAGGAGTGTCTGGGATGAGCGCAAAGGAAATACCCCAGCGCCCACAGGCACCCAGAGGCTGCGCACGCCATGGTGGTCCTTGTAGGGGTGGTCACGGCCCGCGGCCAGACACCCTCGGTCCTTACAGCTCGGGTCCTGCCAGCCACAGACGTCTTCAAACAGAGCCTTTGAAAAGAAGCATTGCTTCGGTTCCACGCCTCCCACCATCCTGGGAAACAGGGTCTACAAGGGAAATATTTTCTTAAAGTAACTCCCTGGTTTGGGGGGTTTACCTGCCATTGGGGAGTCATTATTATTATTATTTTTTTTTAATTTTATTTATTTATTTATTTATTTAAAGAAAAGCATTTAGCTGCCCCTGTAAGAGCAGCCTAGGGAGAGTAAGGTAAAAGAAATGTTACCCACCCCTCTCCCCCTCCAGACCCGCCTGAATTTGAGGTTTGGCTCAAACACCAGCACGGGGCTGGCCAAGAGAAAGGTGTGGCCCGTGGAAGGACACGTCCAGGAGGCCAGGAACCGAAAACTTGAATCCCGGCTCTAACCTCACCTAACTCCCCAGCCGGGATAGCTGGTGACTCACTTCATCTCTCCTGCCCTGGTGGTAGCATCCAGTAAAACGTGGGACTCCTGACCTCACTGGGGAGCAGGGAGATTAGCTCATGTTTATAAAGCGCTTTGAAGATGAAAAAGCCCGTGCCTTAAAGGGGGCTATTATTATTATAACTACCTGTGAAAAAAAAGGGAAAAGAGAATGGGAATCTATGTCTAATGATCAGCTCCTGGCACCCACGGAGCCAGAGGTCCAGGGAGCAGATCCTTGTGGGCAATTACTCTGGGCAGCTTATACTTACGTCCCTGGCTCTGAGGCAGCAGTTCCCAAAGTCTGGGACGGGGAACACCATGGGGGGTGCCGGGCAGATAGCACTACCCAGCACCAAATCATGAAGGAAGGAAGCCACTCTCTTTACTTTCTCTTTGAATCCTACCTCTGGCATTTAAGGGGACAGGGTCAGATCCACGCAAGCCAGGTCTGTGACATCTCTCCACGTGCTCATTTCCCTTCATGGCAAAGGGAAAGATAATCTCAAGGCCAGAGGCTTGGCAGACAAGGCCATCTCCTTGGAATTTACACACAGGGTTTTGATTTCGCCGTGCTCATTATTTTTAGATTTACTTTGTACGGGAAGTCGTAATGGGTTCACTACATTTCATTTTAAAATAACGTTTCTTTAAGCCAGAGTTTGTCACCCTCAGCCATCAGCACTGGGGCCGGGGGGCGGGGGGGTGCTGGATACTTCTTTGCCATGGGGGCTGTCCTGCACATTGTAGGATGTTTACCCAGCATTCCCTGGCCTTGTCTACCCACTAGGTGCCAGCAAGCAGCATTGCTCCACCCCAGTGGGGACCACCAAAAATCGGTCTAGACATTATGCAATGTCTCTCCCCTCCCCCCGACTAAAACCACAGTTTTTAGTTCAATTCGCTTAAAAAACAAAAACAGATGTTAGTAGTAAAGAGTGAACGGAAGTAGCTCCAGTGTGGGAAACCGTGTAAAACAGGGAAGCAGCTGACTGATGGACAAGAGTTTCACCCATTTCTGGAAGTCACAAACAACAGTGTTTAGAAACCATTTTCATTCCAGGCCTTTCCGCGGGGTCATGCCCCGCTTATCGGATCTCCAGACCTCGGTGGCCACCTGCTTGTCACGACTGGCCTAACTGCCTAGAAGCCAGAAAAAGGGCAGGATCAGGGCCGTCATTGGGAAACATGGGCGGAGCCCGTTCAGAAAGGTTCGGAGGCCCCGGAAGGGCCTGACAAGATGCCTTACTTCTTCCTTCCAACGGAGAAGCTGCGGCCCGGGACGAAAGGCTCCGTGATGTGTCGCAGGCCAGATTCAGTCTGTAATAAAACAGGCCTGGGGCTCAAGGCGTCCTGGGCTGTGCGTTCTCGCCGGCACCACGCGGCGCACGGCAACGGGCAGGCTAAAGAAAACATCGCTGCCCTCAGACTGGCGCTATGAGGCGCAGGGCTTATAAATGGGCTGCTTCCAATGTTGAAACATCGGCGGCAGCAAAGCTATAGCAAAGAACTAATTAAAGCTTGTCCTGGCAGCCGCCCAGGCGGCACGAGGAACGCCGATGCCGTCACCACCGATGGCCCCGGCACCCACTAGTCACAGGCGGCGGGCAGCTGCAGTCACGGCTTCCTTGGCGTGGCGATCTCTGCGCTTTTCGCGGGGTGTTTTCCTTCCCCGGCTCTCTCTCCTATGTGGCATTGGCATTCCTCACCTCCCTTCGCCCGAGATCACAAGGAAGTTAAATGGCCAAACTTCCTGGTTCACGCAAAGTTGAGGCTGTCAATTACACAGACAGCAGAAAAAAATAGTCTAATTGTGAAAATTTGGTGTCAGCTCTGCCCGAAATCCTTGTCTGTCTCGGAGGCCAGCACCAGGGATCTAAAACAAAGTCACAACTCCCAGGGGCAGCTTCTGTGAACCATCGGCAGAAAGGACCCGAGGGAGACGTGGAGAGCACGTCCTCACAGCACGTGAGCCCTGTGGCGGGAGCCCCTTGCGCCTTATGCCCTGTGCATTCCTTGAGGCCAGCCTGGGGAAGCAGCTTTTCCTGTTCCCATCGTTGAGACAAGGAACCCGAAGGCCACGCATCCAGGTCATCTACTTTGTGATTTGGAGAATCAGACCAATGCAGGCTAGTGACCGATATTGACATGGCAACTTACAATGGTTATACCATCCGTGGGCGATGCTATCAATCCATAAATCAGTATTCACATAGCCTGCCACATGAGAGCCCAGAGCCAGCCCTCCAAGGACCAGCCAGACACATAGCCAGGGTCTGATCCCTGAGAACCTTGCATCCTAGCATCCACTTAGAGAGATGCCATGGGGCGATGTGTGACTTGTGGCCAAATGAATGGCACAGCTACTAAATGTTGTGAAGTCAAGAGGAAAATCTCTGGGGACTGAGGAAGGGCTTCTTTATGGAAGAGCTGGGTCTGGAATGGTCAGGGAAGGACAGGCCTGCACAGAGGACCCAGGCCGGGCTATTCCTCACAGGAGGATGGACGTGGGCCAAGACCACAAGGTAAGAACACACAATTCCGTGCCCTTGTCTGCATTCTCTGCAACCAGGCAATGAAGCTGCTCAGCTTTATGCCGTCAACTGCATCCAGAAAGCTCTCAACGGTCTCTTAAGCATGAGACATCCCCTCCAAACACAAAAAGAAGAAAAAATAGTACCTGAACTCATTTCTCTTCAGTTTTAGAAAGTAATTGATTTAAATGATTTTTTTTTTAAGTACTACATTTCTGCTTTGCTTAGAAGAGCTTCAGAGGAAATGGCAGGTCCTCACTCACAAAGCATCTCTTCTGCCCCTATTTAGCACCGGTGATTTGCTAGGCCCTGGGAATAGAAAGAATAGATCCCACTCTCAGAAAGCTTTCGGTCCAGAATGGGAGATGTTGAGGGAAGGTGAGAAATAGATTTTTAAAACTTGGACTATGGATAAGTCACAAGTCTGAGGTTAAGAAGATCACTCTCTCCCACCCCCAACATTTATTAGCCCCTCCTGGTCCCTTTTGATCATGTACACAAATCCCTGAGAATGAGCCAGTGGTTTCTCATCGTCCCCTGACAAAGCCCAAAGAAGCCACATTTGCCCCGGAGAGAATCAACAGTCCTGGTGGCAGGATGTACGGCAGGACGAGGCAGGTTTTATAACATGATTAAAATCTCCGGTCCACAGTTTTATGTTCCCTGGCTCATCCTCTAATAAAGAAAACATCTCCACTCCTGGGATCTCACACAGGTAAACCCAGTGACATGGGAAGGATGCTTATTGTAGACTTGCATCTTGTGCCCCAGAGTTGGGGACAACTCAGGTGTCCATCACAAGGAGAGGAGACACGGAGTTGCGCATGCACCTTGCACTTTGCTCCTGCCTAGATCAGGAGTTGGTGAACTCTGTCAAAGGCCAGACGTCGGCCTGGCCATCTCTGCCACAACTACTTAACCCTGCT
>NW_022589744.1:9092529-9125165 GCF_004348235.1 Phoca vitulina
GGGGGGGGGAGCAGCCACAGATAATACATAAACACAGGGGAGTGGCTGAGTCCCAATAAAACCCTATTTACAAAAACAAGTGGCTGTCAGTTTTGGCCCGAGGGCCATCATCTGCTGACCACTGGCCTAGAAAATTCTTCCCCCAGATACCCTCCTGGTCTCTGTTCAAAGGTTATCTCCTTCGGAAACCTTTCCCGGCCACACTCAATAATATCCACCATCACTCTATCCCTTTATCCCTCTCTTATTTTTTTCATAGCATTTATCGCTTCTGGATCTATTTGTTGATCCACAGGTAGTCCGCTTCCCCTCCAGTGATGCCAAGATATCTTCTGTTCTATTTGTGCCTGGCATCTGGCACTTAGTAGGCACTCAGTGACTATCTGCTGGGTGAATGAAGAAGCAGCTGCCCCATCCATGGGCCCACGTCACCCAGCCGTGCATGTGTCTCGTACTTTAGAAACAGGGAAGACTCAGAGGTCAGCCAGGTTACCAGACCACCTCCCTGCCCCGAGGGAGGCTGCCCTGCACAGATCTCTGGGTGGTTTGTTTTTTGTTTTTTTTTTTTGTTTTTTTTTCTCTGTCTTTCGAGAATCTCCAGAGAAACCAGACAGTGAAATGCTCATTGGTAGCCATCCCAGGTCATTGTTCTGTACCACCGCTGAGAAGATCCCGTAAGCCAACAGCATTTTCTCTTAGAACCTGCCAACCCCTTTAGAACATTCCACAGAGGGCTCTAACAGAGAGAAGAGAAAAGAAGCAACTCCTGATGGCTCACCTTCCATCCACCAGAAGCCACAGCCTCACGGCTCTTCCGGAGACTGAGCAAATACATTTTTTCAGCTGAGAATAAAATCCACCTCTTTTCACCCCCCTATTGTGGGTCCTTGCTCCCTAAACTCCAAACCGGTTGCTCAGTGCTGACATAGTGAAACCTGCCTTCCTCAACCTCGGGGCTTCTCCAGAAGACAGAACCCCCACCATCACCCAGCCTGGGAGACTCTGCACAGCAGATTATAATCCCCGGGCCTCCCTTCCCCGCCTTGTGACTCACAGCCCAGCTCATCTCCACTGACAGATTATGGATCTACTGTTCTGTTCCTCCCAAGGGCAGAAGGGACACCAGACAGGACTGCCGGCTGCAGAAGGAAAATCCTCCCACCTAATCCACGAAGGAACCCAACTGAAGCTTTCCCTACAGTATACTCTGATGGAACTTTAATCCTTGGCTGTTCTCTCGACCTCCTCTGCACACGGCCTGGAGGAGCCCCGGGCCACCTCCCGCTCCCTCACCACCTGCTCTCAAGGGAAGAGTCTGCGGTCACACGTTCTGTCCAACCGGTTCTGTCCCTTATTTTTGTTTTAGGGAGGATTATCGCCATGGTAATGTCCAGGTGACAAGGATGACAGGAGGGGAAGGAACCCACCTGTGCAAAAACCCTCATTGCTTACAGGGTGTCAGGAAAGAAGCAGCTTCGGGAGATGAGAAAACTGACTAGTGCTTCGTACTGTCGCAAGACAGAATAAACTAGAAAATAGCTGAGCTGGGGCCGACAGGCAGCCCTCCACGAAGAAAGCGCGGTCAGGCCGGCGGCCCCAGAGGCTCTGCGGATCAACCCCCGGACCAGGTTAGCTGGACACAAGTTTTCACGTTCAGGAAGACGTGGCAGGAAGGAAAGAGAAAGCAAAGGCTGTGATTAGACAAAAAGGAAAGTGGTTTTCAAATAGGATTCAGATAACGCTCCAGGATCCAAAGAGAGCCACGGCCCGCGGGCCGCCTGTCCCCACAGTGCTGGTCATTTCTATGTTTGCTGTGCCCACGCTGTGGTCATTCTATCTGCGTCTCCATCGGCAGTGGGTGGGGCGAACAAACCCAAACCCGGTTCCTGGGTGTTAGCTTAGCGTCTGCAAACGTCCTCTCTGCTTCCGAGGAACTGGGAAGCCGTGAAAGCGACACCCACTCAAAAAGAACACGAGGAAGCGAGGGATTCACTGGAAAATTCTCCCCATCCATGTTAGGACAAACCTCCAAAGGGACCTGTGGGGGCCATCGCACACAGACAGACTCGTGAAATGATGAGTTCGTAAAGACGAATTTGTAACTGCTGCTTATTATTTTTAGGGAACTTTGTTCTGTTTTCAGTAAGCATCGTGTGCTAGCGAGCACTGCAAACCAGCTAACAGCAAGTGTTACGGATCGGTGGGCTCCCCCCAACCCAATCGTGTCCCCAGCTCACACGCCATGCCACTGACCCTCATTGGAACCCCATTTCAGCCCCCCACCCCACCCCACCCCAGCCTGGGCTTTCATTTAATTGTTAAGAAGGCATACATTAGATTCGTCCACTTTGTGGCTCTGTTATCTATGAGATAATATATTTTGAAGGTTTTCATATTCTTTCTCCCCAAGAAGGCAGGAAGAAGCCTTTTTAATAGGAGAGCATCACAGGTGAGGAGAGTGAAGATTTTATAAAAGGATAAAAGAATGATTTAATTAAGCCATGACGGGTAACAGTGCAAAGGGAAAAGCTATATGGCATCTGCTTGCTTTGGTTTGCTCGGGGCACGTATTAAGTGCATAAGACAAAGTGCAGAGGTGTGAGGCTGCCGTGAGCTCTATTCCTTCTCTATCAACCATCAGTGTGGGAAGGAGGCCTGATGGGCCCATTTATATGGAAAAAGTTGTGGAGCTCTCAGGCTGGGAGAAAGTAAGCAGCCTGCACAGGGCTGGCCGTGCCTTTCTGAAATCAATTAAAGGTGGCCAGCCCCTCTAACCACACGACTGGAGTGTGCATGCCAAATGAGGAGACATCGCGGTTAAACAGGGAATGTTTCGTGCAAATCATGGGTTTGGAGCAGGGTTTTGTGGATGGAGAGTCTAGGAGAAAAATGCTGGGATGGCTAAGGGCGGGCAGGCTATCCATCAGAGCCACCTCCTCCCCCACGATTGTGCAGACGAGGGTTCTCACCACCCTCGACGGCCAGAGTCAGAAGCTAATAATGAGGTCCCAGAATGGACAAGACGCGTCCTTTAAAACACGCACACACATGCACACACACATACACAAGAGGGTTCAGAGCGCCATCTCTTTTGCGTGGGATTTTTCGTGCCGAGGATCTGGGAGTTACTCATGGGAACAAGTTCCTCTGAGGCCACACATGGCTGAAACTGCCCTCCCAGTGACGACATCACGTCTCCCAGACACCGGCTCCCTTGGGAATATGCAAGCAGAGAGCCACTGCTGGGGTGATTCATAAACTGAGAGACTCTATCTGGGGACTACAACTTCATCCTGGTTATGTTGCTTCTTGGTTTTTTAAAAGACACCACACTTAGCTGTCAAACTGGGCAAAGGGGTAGGATTGAACAGACAGCTGCTGCACCTGCATTCTTGATAAGAATTGGACACTCTGCAACATATATTCTTCTAGTAACTGTCATAATGCACTCAGAACACGGATCAACTGTAAAATGTAATTGTATCTTCCGATCGTAAGTTTTGGAAAGCGACTTGTGTGAGTTGCCCGATACTTCTCCCACTTTGCAAATAACGACCCCTGGCCCCTGTGTCCTCCTCGGGGGGACACAATTTGGGTTGCTCCCTCACTCTGTGCTCCCCAAACTGCAATTCTAAGACCCCAAAGAAATGCTTCTGTTCTATTTCAGTTCTGCCTCTTTTCTCGGTCGACGAGACCCAAGCACACGCAACTGGTCCTATGAGGAGTGGGGATGGGGGTCACAGCGGGCACAAACAGAAAGGTGTGAAAACAACATTCCCTCCGTTGAGAAATTTGAAGCTGAGCTCCAAGGTCACCTTCTTAAAACTACCAGTGACACTCTACTCAGCTTACTCTTCTCAACCACAGCCTCTAAGCTTTGCCTCTTCTGGGATTTGTGATTTTGTACATTTGAGGGTCCCGGCTGCCATAAATCCTTTCCGGAACAAGGTGGAAGGAGGCAGAGGATCAACACACAAATATGCGCCACAGGGAAAATAAAACAAGCTCCCCCAAGCTCTGTTTTTACAAGTGGACCCCACTTGTAGGAAGGGGAGATGGAGATATGTCGGACCTCCCCCCTGCCCTCTGTCCCATTCCACCCGCCACCCCCACCCCCACCCCCACTGGAACTGACCCACTCAACAACCTGGGGTTTTCTCTCTTTAAGGGGACTGTAGAACGCACAGCACTGCAAACAGCCCACGCACGATCCTAAAACTCAGAGCTGACTCCTGAGAATATGTCATAAACATCACTGTCGAATTTCCGAATCTCCGACACGGTTTCCTCTTCCCTTAGTTTAACGTAGCAAAGCTTTATCGACTTTTCTGATTGTTAGCGGGCTTTCTTCCAAAGTGCATGAAACCCTCTAATTGTTGCTCTGAGTGCCTACACCTACCTGCCCTGTTTAAATAATCCCCAGTCTAGAACAAGGATCAGCCAGCTCTCTACAAAGGGCCAGACAGCAAACATTTCCAACTTCGTGGGCTGTGTGCTCTCCCTTACACCTACTCACCTCTGCCTTGGTAGCGACAGAGCAGTCACGGGCAAACGGGCAAACGTGCAAATGAACGGGCACGGCGGAGTTCCAATAAAACTTTATTTATGGACACTGAGATTTAAATGTATCATTTTCACGTGTTGGATTCTTAGCTCATGAGGTGCACGCAAACAGGTGGCAGGTTGGTTTGGGCCCATGGAAAAGGAAGCCCTCCGTGAATTCTTTCTTTTGAAAAGCCATATAATAATAATGATAGGAATAGCGAACATTTACTGAGCTCTGATTAAGCAGAAGGACCCAACAAAGAAAACAGCCTTTTGTTCTCGCTGGTATTGACACCCAAGGTAGGTAGGGTTGGGTAGATGGGGAAACTAAGTCTTAGAAGAAGACAATGTGCCAAGTTCACGTAGCAAGGATGTTCACCAATCAGAAGTCTGACTCCAGACAGAGACAAGGAGGCACTCCTTCGGCATCCTTAAGCAACAGAATATATTAAGGAAGATGTGATGAAATGCCAGCTACCTGGGGCTTTGTAGGACTAGGTTCAGAAAAGCCTCCCATCAGAGCCACCGCTGAGGGGGGGGGGGACACCCATCCCCTTCCTGCACCAATTCCTTCTCCAACATTCGCCCAAGTGCAACAGAGCTTGAAGGGACTCTGGGAATCATCCAGAATTGAGGTGAGGGATGAGGGTGGTGCATTTTCCAAACGAAGTGCCCCCTCATATGGTGGGCCGTAGAAAGAAGTGCGGTGAAGGGGCAAACTGCAGAGACACGAGCCGGTCTCAGCTCATTATGTTCAGCTCTGGTGGATGCACCACTGGCCCGAGGTTCTACCCTGGGGTCCCCAGATTTTGCCCACACGCAACTCCCCACAAGACCAGACACTCTGGTCTCCCAAATATTCCTGATTTCTGCCCGATGCAGGCGTCTAAGCTGGATACAAAACACCCTCAGTGCTGAGCCCCCCTCTGCTGCCACCCAGACAGAATTCCACTCAAGAGGGGGTGGGAACAGGGAAGAGAGCTGAGCAGCTGCTTTCTGTTCCTTTCAGGGCCGCTGCCCGATTTCTTCTCTGTCCGGGGCAGCAAAGGCACATCTGGGGGAAGAGCACTCCCTGGCTGCCTGCGAGCCCACCACACCCGCTGGAACGCCGTGGATCCTGGACAGACGCGGACCAAAAGCCAGAGAAAGCGGGCTGCTGGAGCAGGGCTCTGGCCTGCAGACACACACGCGGGTTTCCTAATCCCCGGGCCTTCAGGAAAAGGAGGCCCGACCCGCCGCTGCAACAGGCCACTGGGGCGGGAGGCGAGCTTCTCATTATGTAAAACGCTTGGCTCCTTCCTCTTTCTCTGCATCCTGCTAGCAATTTTGTATCCGGTTTGGGAATTCCAGGAACATCTGCGATTGTCTTTTGCCCAACCACACATGTGCAAGCCGAAGGGCTCAGTCATGTTCCTACCTGCCGGTGCCCTGTCATTAGCCGTGAACTGCGCAGTCAAACACAGCAAACCCCGGCCAGCAACCCCACCTGCGGGGTTCGCCCTCCCTGCCTCACTCCGCTCAGGCCCGACACGCAAAGACCAAGTCCCGTCTCCTGCAGTGAGAATCGCCAGGGCTCAGAGGGCTTGTTGGAACAGCCAAAGTCCTCTGACCAAACAGACGGGACATTTCTAACACAGCACTGCCCCCCTCCACCCCGCCCCGCCCTGGGGCCTCTGCTGGCATGCTAGTTTTGTGCAGCGAGGTCAGGGCAGGCCAGGTCAGGTGGGAACGGGTGAGGTGCAGCTGAGTTCAGGAGGAGGCATTAGCTGGGGTTAGGAGCACCGAGGGCCTCGGTTCCGATCAGAGAGTGACTCTTCGGGCTAGGAGCACCCAAAATGCAAGAGAACCGTCATCTTGGGAGTCAGCTACCTCTTCTTGCTCTTTGGGCCTCGATCTGTAAAATGGGGTAGAAACAGTGCCTCTCACAGTGGTTGAATGAACGAAATGAAGTGGCGCGTGGGATGCATTTGGAAGAGCAGGTGGCCCACAGTTCACATGCAACTAGGGGTGATGAATATCTATTATTATGACAAGTCCTCATCCCGACTATGAGGCCCTGCTCCTCCTCCACCGCCCTGCACACTCTTGGCTTCCTCCTCCACACCGTGTTCTCCAGGATTCCATCCTCACCTCCCCTCTCCTCTCCTCTCCTCCAGCTACCAGCCCTCCCGCCATGGGCCCGCCCCAGACGACATCTTTCCTGGGTGTAGATGCACGTCCCCAGGCTCCCCTGGGGGAGCCCCCTGCATCCTTTGCTCTACTCCCTTCATAACTTCTCTGTTCATATGTTTCTCTGCCTCCATCGGTCTTTGCTAGGCTCCCAAAGCAACGAACACCACGCATGCGTTTCTCTCCGGCATTATCTGCCGCAGAGAAGGAACCCAGTAAATGCTTAAACAAATAAAGCACTACCTTGGGCCTCTCTCCCTAACTCCAAATTCCCATCTCCAGTGGCCAAGTAGACATCTTCCCATGGTGCAAGTACACCATGCCGGCAGTTCCAGAAACTCACTGTAACCCCTCCCGTGTTCTCTATCCCGGTTTCCTCGTTACACCCAGATCTTAGCACATGGGAGACACCCAATAAAGGGAAATCATGAGGACTCACCCATTAGTTTAGGGTTGGGCTTACCTTTTTGACATCATCTTGGATGCATCCCTCTCACTCCCCCCCCCCCACAAGCCTTCCGTCCCCACATTGTCAATTTCACCCACCGCCAAGGTCGCCTGCTCCACCACCTCCTTTCTCCACCATCGCTGACTCCCTGTTCCTGGCTCCACGGTCCAGTGACCAGCTCCTTGCTCACCGGCCATCCCACCCCTCATCCTGCTGCTGGGGGGGAGGGGGGGCGGGGCAGGTAAAGTCAATCCCCAGCTCAAAAGCCCTCCTGGTTCTGCAAACTCCCAGGCCCAGCTGTTGACATCTTCCTACTTTTTGACCCCATCTCCTCCGCTCGGATCCTCCAGCCGCTATCCAGCTACTGGGAAGCCCTGCCCAGACCCACCTCTGGCCCCATGCTCACAGGCCGTTGATCCTCCGCGGCCTCCTCAGAGCTTTTCTTCCCCTCCGACAACTTTCTAGACCTCTCCTAGACACTCCTGCCTACCTCGGGCTTCCACTGACGTCACCTGGATCACTAACCTACCGCACATATGTTCCGCCGTGTGTTATACTGGTCTGCTAGCCCCATGAAGATGGGAACCAGATCTTACACTTCTGGGCCTAGAAGAAACACTCAGCCCATAGCAGCCACTCGTACATTGTGAGCATGTATGTTTATGAGGATATATAAATATGCTTTTCTTTTTCTCATGCAGCAACTGCCGGCACAGGCTCTGAGCCCCTTACAGGTGGCCACCTGGGAGGCAGCGAGGTTCACCTTTGCTCACAGCACGTAGGTTTTGCACCTCTGAAGATCTGCCGTGGGAGCCTGGGGAAGGGCGGAAAATCCAAGTATGCCTCTCCCGACCCGCTGGTCCCCTTCAGGTGCCACAGTCAACCATTCCATCTATTTGACTTTTACGCAAGATTTTGTTTCCACAAAGGGATAAGTGGCTACATAGTTTTAAAAAACTACTAATATACTCCAGCCAGTTCAGCTTCCACAAGGGAAGAGTGAGGCCTAGAGAGGGGAGGTGACTTGTCCAAGGACACACAGCTACTGGTGAGGGGACGGCAGGTCTGCCTCCAAAGTGGCCAACACACCTGCACCTGCCAAACAAGTCCACATCTGAGACGGTCCCCGCAGCACACCACGGCCATCCCCACTGCATCCATGGGTTCCTCCATCCACCTCATTTCCTGCAGTGGGTAACTCTAAGCTTCTGCCAAGACAGAGGGGTCTCAAACTCAGGAGCAGGTGCAACATAGACATGAGTGAAGCTGGCTGAGCAGAAGAATGAATTAGGAGGTTGGGGGAGCTGTAACGGTCCCAAGGAGGTGGCACGCTGCTGCCCCCAGAGTCTGCAGCCAAAGGAGAATACTGGCTCCATCCTCAAGTGCCTCACTTTTCCTAGTAAAGCCAGAGATCCAAAATTTCCTACGGAATACCCACAACTTAAGTATCGGCAACTAACTCAAACCTTCGTGGCAACAGGTTTAAGTAAAAAACGAAGACACCACACCCAGGTCTCGGGGGCCACAGATGAGTGCATTCTGACTCTTGACAAAGAGAACCCAGCAAGACGAAGGGAACCCAGGTCTGAGACCCTGAGGTCTTATCGAACTTTGGGTCTGAAAGTATAAAATGTGTCTTCTCAAAGTGAGGCAATTTCTAAACATTTTCGTCAGTCTTCTTAATTACCTAGATGAGGTTTGACCATTTTATACATTTACTTCACTTTATTGTTTGTGAACTTTGTTTCAGAGTTAGGATTGCTGTATCAAAGTGAGGCAATTTCAAAATCCCATTCTTGTGGCCACAATGCCCGCAGAGCAGCTCAGGATGGAGAGCATCTGGGGAAAACAGACAGTAGAAACAAACCAGTCATGTTTTTCTAATAAAGCTCTTAAAATGTGCCCCTTAAGTAACGGCAGTTCTGAGTGTGGAGTAATAACGCCACAATAAATTAGGGAGAGGAGCCCCAGAGGCTCACAGCCCGAGATGGTTCTCGGCCGGAATGTCCTAAACTGCAGACAGACATAAGCAGGACAGACGACCCTCGCTATCAGAGCCACGGCATCCCCCGCTCCCCTCTGCATCCCGTCCATGAAGCAAGGTGATTTACGGAGACATGGGGAGGGACCTTCGCTTCCCCTCGGCAGAATTTATTTCTCTTTAATGGCTTGCCGTGCCTCCCCTTCCTTCTAATCTCTTCCTCTCCGCGTTCGCTCACCCTCTCCCGCCTCTGCTCTCTCCTCCTCCAAGGGACAGCCAGTAGGCAGGGCGGCAGAATGCTACCGGTCCCAACAAAACGGTCCAAGAACAAAAGGGACAGGCTGACTGGGCAGGAGAGGAGGTGGCCTCAGCCTGGAAGGGGCTGGCCTGGCAGATGTGGGCCCAGGCTCCCACCTGGCTTTTATTGGGGAAAGAACTTATTAAAGTGAATAATCCCACCTTTAGTGAAAAACTGGAATGGAGCAGACAGTGGTGGTGGGGGCACAGGGGAAGGGCGAACGGGTCCCCCTTAAGGGGGGCACAAATGATTTCTGCTCCTTGCACACGGCTCCAGGACTAACAGGGACCAGAATCTGTAATCGGACCACCACTATGATGACTCCAAATTCATCCCCTTGCTTGCTCCCACGCGATTCTGGTCTTTTCCAATAAGGGACTGCTCTGAAGCCAGGAGGCCAGAGGTGAGAAAGTGAGGGGAGCTCTTAGAAGGGACACACCTGCCGGTGAAGGCCCCCGCCTGAGGCCCCGAGAAGGTCTCCACAGGGGGAGAGTAAAAAATCCCCTAGTCCAGGTAATCAGACACTTGTCTGTCATACTTCACAAAGCTCCTTCGCTGGCATGAGTTCATTCGATCCTTGCATCAGCTCTGCTAGGGACAGCAGGACTCCACCTGATGAAGGAGGAACCGAGGCCCAGAGAGGTCAGACGACTTGCCCCAGATCACACTCCTAGCTAGTGACTAATTCCAAGTCTGGAATTACTCCTCCGTTAAGTACACCCGCCGCAATTGTTTGGGGGAGGGCCAAAAAAAAAAAAAAAAAAAAATTCCTAATCGAGAACAAATGCCAATATTCACAATTAAAATAAAAAATCTTCAGGTCAAATTGATTTTTGCAAAGCCCATCTCAGATGACACTGGGACAGAAGCCGCCGAACAGGGATCCGGCTAAGTCCGATCTTTTTTTTTTTCTTTTCAACAACAGGAGAGGTTTTTCCCTGCTCAGCATCCCAGACTTCTGTTCTCTCCCTTCCCTTCAGGCCCCAAATGCCTTTCCATCTTCCCAACAGCTACACAAGGAGGGGAGATGTGGGCAGGAGCTTGTCAGACGTGAGGGACTCCAGATTTCCTGCAGCTTGGTCAGAAACCTTCTGCATAAACTCCCCAGCGGCCGAGTCAGCCAAGCGGCTCCTCTGGGAGGAGTTTCCTCTGGGTGGGGCCAACACCCAGTCAAGGTGGCCCTGGGGTCTTCAGGCTCCAGACCCCCTCAGACGCTCAGAAAGATGTGTCTCCACACCTGGACCCAGGATATACCCACCCTGGTGACAGACACCGGAGGCCACTTGACTGAGTGGCCTGGAAGTGGAATGCATGTTTCTGAAGAGTCCACGCCTACGTCAGCTGTGAGAATCTCATGGAACCAGGGATGGTCTGGAGGAAGACGAATTTCAGACCAGGTGGCCCGGCACAAAAGCTCCAAAGGCTCCACCCGCCCTGAATACACTTCACGGGTCAACCCACACTTCAGGCTTGGTAGACCAGGAGGCTGATTTTTTTTAATTTTAATTTTAATTTTAATTTTCCCCTTTCTCCCCACAGACCTCTAAGCAGATGTTGCTGGCTGGCTCTGACCTTACTGAGAGCAGTGGGAGGTACTGAGTGCTGTCCTTGCCGGATCCACGCAGGCACCTTCCCTGCAACATCAGGAAAGGCTGGTTCATTATCTAACAGGGCCACCCACCCTGCCCTCAGGCACCCAGCCTGGCCCCGGGTCTGCCCACGGGGCCCTAGAAGGTGTTAGCTGATAAGCAAGGTAGTAATTTAGCCATTTATATGCCTCAGTGTAGCCAGCCCCTCCCAGGGGCTTTTACAGGTTAAAAGGTTATTTCAGGGAGAGCAGTCTTAACAATTCAAAGGAAAGTTCTGACATAGGGTCTCTCAACCTTGGCACTTCGGACCCCCATTTTAGGTTGGATCATTCTTTATTGAGGGGACAGCCTTGTGCACTGTAGGATGTTGAGCAGCATCCCCGGCCTCCACCGACTAGATGCCAGGGAGTACCCCTTTCCCCCAACTTGTGGCAATCAAAAGATGTCTCCAAACATCGCCAGAGACCCCCGCAGGGGGAGGGGGGGGAGGTAAGATGACCCCTGGTTGAGACCACTAACATAATGGTGGTGGCGAGAGAGACTTGGGAGCAGGGGCCCCATCAAATCATACCACCTGGGGCAGCTGCCTGATCAGGCTTACCTGTGAAAGTCTGACCACAGGGCATTTTGGAAACCTCAAGGTGATACCAGCAGAGAGGATGAAACAGCCTTCTCCACTAGGAGAAAAAGCCAGGGCAAAATCGGCTTGCCAGAGCGCTCCATCTTCTTCGGGGGCATAGGGATGAGATGCTGTGGAGTGAGAGCTGAACAGAAACCTTTCCAAGAAGCCAAGGGCCCCTTCTAAAATCCTCACCTCATAAAGGAGATGACTTGTCCACCATCATTCCCTCCCCCTCTGCCGACATGTCCCTCCGTCCCTTCTAAGGGACAGTCTGCTGAAGGTTTCTCATTAGTATGGGAGGAAAGAGACGTCTCAAAAGGCCTACGCTGGTTTTCATTTACCTGGGCAGGTGCCAGTTTGGCCCCTGAAAAGATCCTGGACGCTGGAGCCAAGCTAGGACCCTGATAAAGAGGCTGAGAAAACAGGAGGAGAAAGGAATGGGGGGCAGCCTCCCGATTAATTGAGAAGATGCAGGCATGCCATGCTTGAATCAGACTGCCCAGCGGAATGTGGGCCCTTTGTGCTCATTCCTTTGAAACAAAAGCGAACAGAGTGAGCTACAAAGGGGTCAGGGGGAGGGGAGAGGGACAAGCAGTGGATTCCTGCGAACGGACCCCATTTGGGGGAAAAGGAGGCGCTACAGGGACAGGGGCTCACCAAGGCGGTAATGAGCATTTGTGGATAAAATCTATCCACATGTCTTTAAAGTCATTTTCTATTCTTGTTTGTGGAGAATGGTTTATTCCCCAAATTTAACCACTTAAACTTCCTCTCCAGACCTGCGCTGTCCAGTACAGACGTCACCAGTCGATGGGCACTGGAAATGTGACAAGTCCAAACTGCAATGTGCTGGAGGGTAAAATACACACCAGATTTCCTAGACTTTGTATGAAAAAAAATAAAGTAGTAGAAACAAAAACAAAAACAAAGTAGAATATCTCACTAATAGGTTTCTTTTATATCAGCTGCATGTTGAAATGATAAAATTGGGGATAAACTGGGTTATAGAAAATGTACTATTAAAATCAACTTCATCTGTTTTCTTGTCCTCTTTTAAATGTGGTTACTGAGAAGTTTAAGATTACATATGTAGCTTGAGGGTTTTTTTTGTTTTGTTTTTTTTTTTAAGATTTTATTTATTTATCCGACAGAGAGAGAGACAAAGCGAGAGGAGGAACACAGCAGGGGGGAGTGGGAGAGGGAGAAGCAGACTCCCCGCCGAGCAGGGAGCCCGATGTGGGGCTCGATCCCAGGACACTGGGATCATGACCTGAGCCGAAGGCAGACGCTTAACGACTGAGCCACCCAGGCGCCCCCATAGCTTGAGTTTTACTTCTACAGGACAATGCTGCTCTAGGCTAATGGTTCTCAGTTTCTGCTCTCTCTCTCCTACCTTACCTCCTCCCTTCCTCGCAGAGCTGCCTCAGATTATCTGGATCATTTGAAAGAGTATATCAATCTTAAATCATTTGCCAAAGACATTCAAGATGTCTTCCGCACGTACAGCACTAAGTTGGGATCTGTGGGCGACCCCAAAATGAATCAGATTCATGGATAGGAGGCCAAGGCTCCGAGGACCTGGCTTACCCCTTTAAGAAGTGAAGTCAAGAGAGCCAGCTGCAGGGAACCCACCAACACAGAAACTGCAAACGCCCTTCCCTTCCAGGCTTGGCCGCCATGTTGGATCGGTTCCATGTGGGCAGCTGGGGAAGCTTAGTTTTTACTTTCAACACACAAGTGGCTTTTCTGGTTCTTTTCTCTCCCTGGTGACACTAACCGCCACCAGTTGTCTCTCTATATACCACAGCTTTCTTTTTTCCTTCCTCATCTGACACAGGGATCGTACATCTTGGAGAAAAGAACCTGTGTTTGAGGACATTGTGTTATAGCTCCTTGTCCCTTCAGCCAACCCCTTCCCTGGCTGACGGCTTCAGTTTGTCAAGCCAGGGATGGCCCATGAAGAGGCATGGGAGATGGTTGAGAAATGGCCTTCATCATCCCAACCTATTGCATGGGCTTTGAAGACTAATTTTCATCCAGAAAGTCCAAGTGAAATACATCAGGGATCGGGACCATAACTCAAACAGGGGTTCTCACTGAGAGCAATTCTGACCCCTCCAGGGGGCATGTGGTAATGTCTGGAGTCATTCTCGATTGTCATAAGTGGAGACAGGGACACTGCCGGTACCTCGTGGGCACAGGCCAAGGGATGCTGCTAAACATCCCCTACGACATCCAAGAGAATTATCTGGCCCAACAGGTCAATGGTGTTGAGGCTGAGAATCTCTGATCTAGAACATGGAGGAGGTGAGCATCCCCTCCCCCTCCTCACCACGACTGCCAAGCCAGAGCTTGTTCTGATCTCTGGCATCAGTGAGCATCCATCCTCCCTCAACACCACCTCCCAACAAACACACCTGGGAGTAGATCCAGGAAAACCTGAAGGATCAGGGCAAGAAGAACAACTGGGAGAAGAAAAACAGTACAAACATGATTAAATAAATTAGCTCTGCTAATTACCAAGGTTCTAACTTAGCACCTGGAGCAACAGCTGGGGTTGCACGGAATTGAGCAAACATCATCCCCAACTCAGGCAGACTCCGGGCATATTGACTTGCTCCTCCCTGCCTTCCTCTGGCAAAAGATTTGCCCGAGAAAAGACTAAGCAATAAAGTCTTCGAGCAGAGGGGCCGCCCTCTGGGGGTGGGTTCAACGCCACGGCCGCCTCTGGCACACGTGCACACCCCAGCAAGGATATTCCCGGAAGAGTCGGTTGCTCAATGTAGTAAAATCTCCTCCTAGGCTCAGGTCCCAGCTTCCCAAGCTGCTGACTTTTGCAACATACCCAGGCTCCTGCCTCCAGGAGTATTGTTCACCTTTGTGCTTGGGAAATGTCCAGACAGAATGCAATTGCTCCCTCTCCCAGACTCTGCTTTAACTACTTCTCTGCTCTGTTCCTCTGGGCCTGACAGTATTTTCTCTGGAAGAACTGTTATGTGTTCTACAAGGTACTCCCACAGCCCCGTGTCTTACTGCTGTGATTATCCCCCCGGGTCATAAAGTCTAACTAGATGCCCACTGAGCGTGGTAGACTCACTAGGCCGCCCAGTGGCTCCACATCCCAGCAATGCAGTAGCCAGACGCTGTTGCATTGCGCATGTCTCCAGGGCCCCGGGCTGCTTCCTCCCCGTCACCACGGAAACCCAGCGGCTTACAGGTAAGAAGCACCAGGACTCCGGTCGGGAGCTACATTTCATTTTGATTTAAAAGCTGCTGTTGGAGGGATTTTCCCAGATTGCACACTTTACTGGGTTGAATAGTGGCCCCCAGAAGATATGCCTACATCCTAACCTGCAGAATCTACACACATGTCCTTATTTGGGAAAAAGGTCTTTGGAGATGGAATTACGTTAAGGGTCTCAAGACCAGATCATCCTGGATTACCCAAGTAGGCACGAAATCCAATGACAGGCATCCTTACAAGAGACAGGAAGAGGAGAAGACAGACACGCCGAGGAGAAGAATGCATGGAGATGGAGGCAGAGATTAGAGCGATGCTGTCCCAAGCCAAGGAAAGCCTGTGACCACCTAAAGCTGCAAGAGGCAATGAAGGATGCTTCCCGAGAGCCTTCAGACAGAGCACGGCCTTGCTGACACCTTGCTTTTGGACTTTTGGCCTCAGAACCATGAAAGAATAGATTCCTGCTATTTTGCCCAATTGGTGGCAATTTGTTCCAGCGCACCTAGGAAACAAATACACATCCAACCCCATATCTCATCAACCATGTTGTCCGCGCATGTGGCTTATTTAGCACAAAACATGGCACTCTGGGCTTGAGTTGTGAGTTCATTCATTAATACTTTTATTAGACATCTGCTCTGCCCAAATATCACTTCCTTGGGGTTTCCAGAACAACTCCATCAAAATGGTCCTTCCTGAACCCTCCACATATCCCTCTCTCACCTCTTGCCCTGCTTTCTTTTTCTCCACATCCCTTATTGCTCAGCAGCATTATACATTTATTTGTCTACTTGGATATCATCTGTCTCCCCCATGTGAATGTATGCTTCCTAAGGGCAGAGGATCGTTCTGCTTATTTACCGTTAAGACTCCAGCAAGGACAATGCCTAGCATATAGTAGGTTCTTAAAAAACCTGAGTGGGATGAATAAAATCATAGTCCCTCGGCTACCTGGGTCGCTCAGTCGGTTAAGCATTTGCCTTCGGCTCAGGTCATGATCCCAGGGTCCTGAGATGGAGACTAGTGTCTCCCTCTCCCGCTCCCCCTGCTTGTGCTTTCTCTCTCTCTCTCAAATAAAATCTTAAAAAAAAAAAAATCATAGTCCTCATCTTCAAAAGCAGAGAAAGTCTAGAATGTTCTACTATATTTTAATTCTAGAGCATTGTTTGCAAATAAAAAGTCTTCCTGCACCCTCCCTCCGGGCTACCATGGACTTTTATACATACCACATTGGCTCCATGAGTTAGAAGTCCATCACGATTTGTCTTTGGAAAAAATGGGATTTTTCTCTGAAGGGAAATTCCTGTGCTCCTGTTGGCTAAAGCATATTGCCTAAAATGCCCCTAAATTTTTAACGAGTGACCAGTTTTTTGGGTTTTTTTGGATTTTTTTTTTTTTTTTTTTTGCATTCCTCATTGCTAGCACTTTCTTCAAGACATACAAGTTGAGATGAGCAAGGAATGACGATTTGGGATGCCTCAACACATGGAGGTCACGCTGATTGGCAGGCCAATGCTCCCCTGGGTAGCCAGGGGCTCCCAGTACATGGTTGCCACCAAGGCTTGCCATGTTCCTGACACACCTGAGGACATTCATGACCCTGAAGTCACAAAGGAAGATCCAGCTGGACCTCTTCTTTAGGAACTCTGAGATCCAAGGACCCTCTGTGTAGATGCATTACAGCTTTTGGTCAACCAGTAGTTGTCGTTCAGCTCAGCCCCGATGAGTGCAAGAGGACCTTTTATAACTGGCAAGCTCTGATCTCTCTGTAAGGGATAAATGAGGCCCTCCCTATTCCCGCTTTTTCCAGACATTAGTTCTGCGAGTAATATCATGGAGCTTTTTCAGGGCAGGGTAATAAGTAAATAGAATAGTCTTTAGGGTTTGGATGCAGGGGGGCATTAACAGGAAGGAGAAAAAAAAAAACCTGGAGTCACAGGGGAATTTGAAAATTAAAAAAAAAAAAGCAAAAACAAAACAAGAAAAACTTTGTCCTTCAAAGCCAAACAGTACTTCCATCTGCATTCGTTTGGGATGCTTGCAAAGACCAGTTAGGATGGCAGCTCTTTTTCCTAAGCTTTCCGTCAAAAATAGCCCAACACCATTTTGTTACTCGGGCCCAAGGACCACGTTGGGAAAGGAAGTCTACCCTCAAGAGGCATAGAAGAGACCAAAATGACCTCAATGTGCCAGAATAAGAACGCTCATTAAAGTGGTTTCAAATTTATATTGCAACTAACTTTACAACAAAACAAAACACAAAAACCAACCACTTGTCGAGTTTTGGTGAAGTATCAAAGAAGAATATCCACAATGATCTAAAAAAGCTATGAATATACTTTCTTGTAATACATATCTGGCTGCAGCCAGATTTCCTACATGAATGCCACAACAACATGTATGTCTAGGGACTGAATGCAGAAGCAAATCCCACAGTCCAGCCAGACAAGAGGGCGCTGAGCAAAGGCAGGAAAAAAAGGCCACTCCTCCCAATTTTTTGTTTTCGAAAATACAGTTATCTTTCATAAAAATCTTATAAGGTCAGAATGCAATGTATTCTTGCCTTTTTTATTATTATTATTTTAGTAATGCCTGTATTATTGTCATTTTTCAATGAATAAACAACTTTTAAAGATTTCTCAGTTTCCATTACGAATACATTAAATAAGTATAAACCAACATACAAAAGCTCTTTGGGCTCTCAGAAATCTCTGAGTGAGTCCTGAGACGAAAATGGGAGAACCACGGCTGTAGACAAATATTTCACAATTTCACTGAGGAGGAGGGGAAAAAAAAAAAAAAAAAAAACAGATTATCAAAGACGATGGCAAATACTAGCGATTTTATTTTCTTCTCTGGGTTCCTCCTCTATTTCTAATTTTCTGTGACTACATAGTGCAGATTACGTGGATATGTAAAGATACACGGGCATCGTATTTCTCCAGCTCGTACATGCAATACTGTCTCCACAACGCAAAAAACAATATTTGGGGCATACCTTGGGCTTAGGTCCAGAGTAACGACTCCTAAAATGAAATTTATTTTCTTCTGGGAAGTGGGGGAGGGATTAAATTTGCAAAAACCAGTAACAGCAATACCGGATCATTTTGATGAAGACTTTTTTTTTTAAAGCCACAGGAAAAAAAGTAGCAAAGTCCTAACACTAAAGCCAGGCTGGGTATGGGGGTTTCTACTTCAAAAAGAAGGTGGAGGGCTGAAGCCTGAATGTGTTTACCCTCCACAAACAGGGAAAATAATCCTAAATAGCAACGCTCCCATATCATTAGAAGATGTTCGGAGAAGAATAACTTAAAAAGAAACCTGCCTGGTCTTTGGTCACCTGGCTCTTTCTGGGTGGCCTTTTGAGTAACCACCCTGGGAGATTTGTTTCTGCGGCCTCGGAAAAGAAGCTAATGAGCATTCACAGGGGAGCAGTGAGAACCAGCATGCTAAAGACCAAGGTGGTTGGTTCTGAAGAATTTCTGGAGCGGGCATCCTGGAATTCAGAAGCTCCAGGGACCTCTCCTGCATGGAGAACCTCCAGGAACCTAGCTTTGAAAACCGTTCCTGTTGACATGCAAGCAGCCAGAGCATCCAGTCCTGTCCCCCACTCCCCCCGACCCCCGCAGGCTCAGCGGCCCCGCCCCTGAGGCTATTCCCTGGGCAGACCCAAGGCACACAGACCCCTTCTGAGGTTTTCCAAGTCGCCTCTCCTCTGGGCAGCTCTGGCAGGTCCACATTGCTCCCTCGGGCTGCATAATTAGCGGGCTTCGGGCGCCGCCGAGCCCGGTCTGCTGTGGTTCCCCACTCCCAAACACAGCCCTGGAGCCCCCTCCCCACTGGCGCCACTTCTGCCAACACATCCCCACCCTTCCTTCCCCCCCCCCCCCCCCCCCCGGCCCCACCTCGCCAACCGTGGGTCCCCACACAGCAGCCCTGGGGCCCGCCCCCGCCACCCTCACCCCGACTCGTTCCCTAATCCGCTGGCAAACGCAGAGCAAGTCTACAAAGCCCTGCTGTCACCACCTCGGAGCCAAACTTAGTCTCAACCCATTTAGAGCCTTTTCAAAGCTATGGTGGGAAGAAGGGAAAATGCAGGGACTACAAGGAAGGTTTCTCTCTCATCTGGATTCTGTCCTCTCTGTCTCCTTCCCTCTTTCTCTTTCTCCCTCCCCTGCCACTCCAGTGAAAATCACAATCCCACGACTGGAAGGGAAGGTCTGAAGAGGTCATTTCTTCTATCCATCCTGCTTTTGGGCAGGGCTGTCCTCAAAATAAATGTGCAAAGTTGCTGTCTGTCTCTAGAAGGCTGATGCCACGGCCAACCCCCTTTCTATACCTACCTGGGCTATGAACACAGGGTCAAGCTCATACCCGTGCGCTTGACAAACAACACGAAACACCCAACAAAACACTGTGTCTCCATGCCAACTGGGGACACTCCCCGGGGCCACATGGGACACCCCACTCCCCACCCAAGCCATCACAAACCCTCTTCTAATGAGCCTGGAAAAGGCAAGAGGGAACACACTTGATGAGTTTTCCGTCGTAAAGAATAGGGACCAGAGAAGCACACCCGCTCTTTGTGTTCTAAAGTTTACTTTCAGCCTCAGCGAGTGAAAAGATTTTTTTTAATATAATAAAATAAGTTATATGACTTTAATTAAATGCACTTATTAAAAGGGTGAAGTATTTGGAGAGGCTGTTTTGGGGTTGGAGGCACATTTTCCAGCGTGCTGTAGAGCATCTGCATCCGTCCGCTCTAGGCAATTTTTAATGCACAAATAAATCCGCACCTGACGTGCTGACAGATTATTATGCCATGTGGCAGCCAACAAAAGTAAACACAGGGGCAAGTTTTAACCTCTTGCAGTCACAGAGCTTTCCCTGCTGGGCCCGGCTCAGGTGTACGGGACTGTTGGCAAAGGCTTGGCTTCCAGCGAGGCATCTTCCTGTCCCTGGAAACAGGCTGCCCTCCCATCAGGTTGTCTGGAGTGTGGCCTGAGCAAAGGCACAGGAGCCGGCCAAGGGAGGGGACGAAGAGGAAGACTGGCCACACGTGGTGCCCCCCCCTCCACCCCAGCACCCTGCCTTCCCTCCATCCTGTTTATCCTGCGGCCCAAAGATCCACGGGCTTCTGCACAGCAGGCTGGTCCTCGATCGGCCAGAGCGCTCCATGGATCCTTCCAGCCGGCCGAGCTGGCTCTGAGATGGAGAGCCCAGCCACGTGTTTCTCCCAGCTTTGCCCAAAGTCAGGGCAGTTACTAGAGAGCTAAAGAGGGACCGGGCAGTTTCCTCGTCTGTATAATAGGATGTCAGCTGAGGGAGCGGGCCGGGGGAGGAAGAGTCCGGGAATGGAGGAGCCTTCTCCCACAGTCTGTCTGGCTTACCATCCCACCAATAAAGTGGCACAGCTCGGAGCATGGATGCTGCATCTGTAAATAATCACTATTGTTATTATAATTTATTGGGTGTTTACTACAAACCATACCCAGCAGCTAAGTGCTCTAATACATTATCTCATTTTATCTCCAAACTCTCCAGGGTATGGATCACTAAAACCCATTCATTCTCACCACTAGTTTGAACAGCCACCTCATCATTCATTCTCTCAACAGTCTTACTAGCCTCATGCTTATTATTAGGAAGACTAGGTCACTTCCCCCAGTGAATCCATAACAAAGAGCACAAGTACAAATTAGCAACCACATCGACCTTTAACAACCCTGAGCACACATATTTTTTTAAAGATTTATTTATTTTGAGAGAGAGAGAGAGAGCACAAGCAGGAGGAGCAGAGGGAGAAGGAGAGAGAATCTCAAGCAGACGCCCCACTCAGCGTGGAGCCCGACACGGGGCTCGCTCTCATGACCCTGAGGTCACGACCTGAGCCGAATGCAAGAGTCGGACGCTTATGTGCCACCCAGGCACACCCCCCCGACACCAAACACAGGTAATTTTAATATAGAGAGGAGCTCAATTATGACCACTGAAAAAATACTTTCTTTTTCCTCTATGGCTAAGTTTGGGGATACATAAATTTATTTTTAAAACAACAGAAAGGCTTGGGTACCATGAAATGTGATCAAATAAACAGAAAACTCCTGCAGTGGGCGGAAGGCTGAAGCAGGTGCCCTTCCCCTGGCAGTCAAGAGATGGAGCTGGACATTAGCAGGCAGATCACCACGCTGGTGGACATGTGTCAACTTCCTGCATGTGGGGGATGCCCCACTTCACGAGGTAGAGCTCGATGCTGCTACTAAGCCGAGGATGTGGGTCCTTCTTTTCCCAGCCTCTCTTGCATCCAGGGCAAGAGCAACAGGCTTAGGTTCCCCACACCAGTCACACCTGAGGCCTGACCTTGAGCATGAAGCCGTAACCCAGAGCAGTGGTCTCTTGAGAGACCCCGTCCGGTGAGCTGGGCTAACAGCTGCCCCGGGATGATGGCTGCTCGTGGAGGCAGCCGCTCTACTTCGGCCTCCCGTGCTGGGCGTCAGTGGCGTAGTCTGTGACGGATGTGCCCAGTGGTAGAGGTGACACTGTCATCAGACCAGCTCTGCACCATTTGAGACACGTTCCCGGATGCAGAGCCTCCAAACCTGGTTTCCCTTCCTTCGTGGAGACGCTGAGCGAATGCAATCTGCTTTCCATAAATCCTTTTTGGGCTTAACTTAGCCAGCGGTCATTTCTGTAGCTTGCACACAAGGACTGTGATGGAGATAGGGTTCTGTGCAAGCATCCTAGCACGGCGACTTGGAAGTTACAACACTATGTCTCTTGGGTTGGATTTTTTCCTCTTTCTGTTTCTTGCCTTTATTAATTTTCATTTTCTATTGCAATAAAATATGCAATAGAAAAAATGTACATTTCATGAGAGTACAGCTCATGGAATTTTCACAAAGTAAACACACCCATGTAACCAGTACTCCCAGGGGCGTGGCCACCTACCCGTCATCACAACCAAACAAGGACACCTCTATCCTGACTTCTACCACTGCAGACTGTGTCTGAACTTCATGTCAGTGTAGTAATGCAGTGCGTAGTCTTTTCCTCGCACTCAGCATTACGCTTGGGAGATGCATCTATCCTGTCGTGTAGAGCTGTGGCTCGTTCATTTTCACTGCTGTATACTATTCCGTTGAATGAGTATATCATGGTCTATTTATCCACTCTACTATCGACAGACATCTGGGTGCTTTGTAACTTGGGGCTATTTCAAACAAGGCTGCTATGAACATTCTAGTACATATCTTTTGGCAAAATGTGAACATATTTTTGCTGGGTTATAGATCAATGTACACAAAATATATGTGTGTGTGTGTGTGTGTGCGTGCACTCAACTTTGGTGAGTGCTGCCAAACAGTTTTCTAAAATGATCATATGCAGGGTGCCTCTTTGGCTCAGTCAGTGAAGCGGCTGCCTTCGGCTCAGGTCATGATCCTAGGGTCCTGGGATTGAGCCCTGCATCAGGCTCTCTGCTCAGCGGGGAGTCTGTTTCTCCCTCTCTCTCTGCCTCTTCCCTCTGCTCATGCTCTCTCTCTCTCTAAATAAATATTTTTTAAAAATTAAAAAAATAAAGTGATCATATCCATTTAGAATGAATTTTCCATTGGACTCCCAGAACAATTTTTGCCCCCAAGATATAAGACATTGGGGAAGAATGAGATGAGTAAAGAGAAGGACATCATTAAAAATTCGTACAGTGACGTTTCCCCCTTCTTAAATGATTCCTCTGCAGACGTATGAGTCAGTCTTGGTATCCAGCCCACTGCCACCTGGCTCGACCTGGGTTAAATGACTGCTGACAGGTCATCGTTAAAGTCAAGGGCACAGCTGGAACGGGACTTCTGAACTCATGGTCTTTTGACCCAGCAGCACAGACTCACATTCCTGCCAGCCCCACCGGCCCCAGGAAACCGGCAGCCGTGTGGGGATCACCACCTTCCCCTGCATCCGAGAGGAGATGGCTTGCATTTGGACGGGGAGCCCAGGCCCAAACACCCGTAGGGCCAGCAGGAACTTCAATCAGACCAGAGGGCCAGGCAGGGTGGGGATCAGGTCAGGAGCGGTGGGGATTTGAATAAATTGAGAGCGAATGTCCAGTCTTAGAGGAACATTTATTACTCAGCTTGCTGATTTCTGCCATATGGGAAAGAAGGCCCCACTGCTGCCAGATTTTCTGACTTTTCAAGGGAAGCTGGAAAACTGGATTTTTTTTTTTTATGAGATACTGCAATTTGTAATGTTGGTAACTAACTTTAAACAAACAAACAAAAAAAAACCCTGAACACTGTCGGCCCAACAAGACACATCTAGAGATCGGATCTAGCCCCAGAACAGGCTCTGGATAGGACCACCTCTGACTTAGGTGGACTCGGCATATTATGTTCACAAGAGGCTGCCTTCTGGGGCAGCACAGAGCAGACCCGAATGGAAATCACCACGACAGCTCTCCAGAAAGGCACAGCTGAGAACCACAGTCCTCCTCTCTGACATGGACGGGCTCCCTCCTTATCCACGACCCTCTTTGTTACCCTGATAAGGCAACATGACACCAAAAACCCTAACCGTCATGAACACCTCGGACAAGGTGCCTCCTCCCACCTGATGGGGCTGAGCTCCTTTTGTTCTCCCCTCTACATCTGGCGGGGAGGTGTCGCCTAATTACTGCAGGTCGCCGGCTCTGCCCCCGGGCCTCATTGCACTTGGCAGGATCCACTGGAATTGACTACATCTGGTGAAGTTAAGCACAACCTGAAAAACAATTTATCCACGCAAGAAGTCATCAATGAGGAGACACTCCCACTTTGGCAAATCAGACCTGCTCTCCCATTGGCGCCCCCTCCACACGTGAGTTTCCTGAGCTGCCTAGGACCCCGCTCAGGAGGCGGGCCACTCACCTCTTCTTTTCTACCCCTGCCCCGACCGTGGGGCACTGACACCATCTCCCCGCCTCCGCCCTCACTCCCTCTCTCCGACGGCCCTCATTAAACACACGGCTCACGCACATAGCCATTCACCAATTCCAAGAGTCAACAGGTAGAAACAATGTAGCAACAAACACGGCTGGGAATAAATTTGCCCCCTTACTTTCTCCTGGCCTCAGCACCCACCGTCTAGACCTTTGTCAGGCAGGTACACAGTTGGCGCTCAATAAATACCTGTCGAATGTCCTATATAAGTGCAGAGTCTCCCGTGTGCAAAGAGCTGCTGTGGAAGGACCGGAGCGCCGACCCGGGATGTGTAATCTCACCCCACCCCACAGGGCAGGCGGAGACAGGTGTCCCCAGACAAGGGAACAGAGGCCCAAAGAGGTCCTGAGGCCACCTGGGCAGAGGGCAGATGGAGAGGTGAGAGGCAGGGCCTGTTCCAGATCGTAAGCCTCCAAAACCCTACTTCCCGAGTGCCTCTGATTATTCAATAAGTTAATAACCTAAGTGCTCAATAAACATTAACGATGTACCAGACACTTGACATCATGAGCTCCGGCAATTCTTCCAGCAGCCCTACAAGGTTCGGTTGAACAGTCTTGGGAGGGCAAAGAGCTTGCCCAAGGAAATTAATCGAGCCCGTCTCAGAGGTTCTTAAGTGGGGGGATCTGGGGAAACACAGGGCGGGGGCATCTTGGGTTGTCCCAATTCATGGTAGGCAGGAGGCAGGGATGCTGAATACCTGCTTCAGGCAGGACTTCCCCACCTGAATGCCAACAGCATTTCCCAGGTGAGAAACACTGGTTTGGGGTTCGGGGTTTGTGTTTGTGTTTGTTTTTTTCTTTTAGCAAAGGCAGAGCCAGTATCTGAACTGGGGCAAGCCAGCCTCGAGAGCCCCGGCTGTTCTCACTACTCCATTCTGCAGCTTCAGAGACGTTCTTTGTGCCACGTGGACTCCCTCCCAGTGCAATGACTGGTTGCCCTGTGGGCAGCATCTTCTAGTAACTTCAGCATGTAGAGAACGGATCTCGATCTAGAATGACGACAAGTGCATCTCTCCAACAGAGAAAAGCTATTTAAGAAGTACTCCCTACGGGGGCTGTAGCTCTGAAAGTAGTGGTATGAAGAAGCGTTTTATTTTACTACTATTTTTTTAAGATAGAGGCATTGTTTCAAAGGCCGCAATGTTGTAGAAGAGAGAGGATGAATAGAATAAAGCAGACTATGAGGAACACCAAACAATGAGTAGCGATCACACGTGTTCCAAGATCAGGGCGCCATGGGAGACTCTTTGTGACTCAAGTGTTTGGAATTGGCATCATGAAGAAAGCAGGACCCTGGGCTTCAGGGAGGGAACTGATTCCAATCAGCACGCAAGGAGGAAAGAGGAAGAGGGCAACAAAGTCAAGTGTGCAGAAGGGAGAATCAGCCAGCCAAGTCGAGGGGCACAGGGGAGAGCTCCCTGGATGCATCACAGGATTCATCTGTTCAGAGCAGAATGGGGGGAGCACCTAAAAAGGCAGTTTGCACGGGACTGAGGAAGGAGTTCATCTATCACCCAAGGAATTCCAATCTATCTTGCAGGGCATCGGAACCCACCATAGGTTGAGTGCAGGAGAGATGGAAGCGGTCATTTCAGGGGTGAATGGACTGGACAAGGGCAGGTGGGGTGAGGGGTCAGTTAGAAGTCCTCTCCATAAGCCACAGTGAGTAAGAGCCTCCAGTACCAACAGAAATCAGCCACCGAGCCCTGCCAATTCCTTCTCGATACCCTTTTGTGTTTGGTTGGACAGGAAACCATGCCGGGAGGCTGAAAGAGGAAGGGTTGAATCCCATTCCTTATTTTCGAATCTGATAACCAGAAGAATGATGGTACTACCGCTCATAAAAAAAAAAAAAAAAAACACTGGGGAAGGGGAGTTTAGCCCCCAAATCATTCAGGTAGAAACATCAAGGGGACAGGAAAAGCTAATCAGAGAGTCCCAGCTGTGGTTCAGAGACACTCTCGTCATTCTCAGATACAAAATGAGACCCTTCCCATCAGCCAGCTCTCGGGAGACTAACAGTAGCAACTTCCGTGCTAACCATGAGGTCGGGGGCTCCCAGGGAAACTTGCCCCCTAACGCTACGCCTCTGTCTAGTCCCCCACCCTTGAATTTAGGCTGGCCCTGGGACTTGCTTTCACCAACATAATGTGGCAGAAGTAATGCTGGGCTGGTTCCAGGCCTAAGTCTCAAGGAGATCCGAGAGAGCCATGCTACCCTACGGGAGGGACCATGTGGAGAGACCACGTGGGGAAAGAGACACCCTACAATGATAAAGACACAGAGAAAGGCCCAGTGTCCCAGGGTCCCAGGGTCCCAGCTGAGCCCAGCCCCGGCCAACTCTCCAGCTGAATGAAGCTTCCTGAGTAACCACCACTGACCAGACTAGCAGAAGAACTGGCCAACCAAGTCCAGCTCAGATTTCAGAATCACTAACAAATGAAAGAGTTGCTGTTTTAAGCCACAAGTTTTGGGTGGTTTGTTACCCAGCAATAGATAGCTGATTCACCTCCACAAGGCCATCAAGCTACGCTAGAGTGCCCTGGTGGTCCATGCAAAGCTCTGTGCACAGGCAGGTACATGCTCATCCTGAGTGATGAAAAGTGTGAATATAAACAGCAATACAGAATCACTGCCATCTACAACCTACTCGTATCCAAGCTTAGCACCTAGTTGGCACCTGCATAAACATTTGTCAAATGGATACATAGCAATCAATCTGATTTTAATAGATGCTAGAGAAGCTGGTCCAAAGCTTACTTATTCCTGCAAGCCTTCCTAGGAACTTGCAAGCTTCACCGTCAGGAAATGTTCTCACCAATCTGATTATAGTCCCCAAGGCTCCTGAAGCCTGTTTCCTCTTACCCAGTCGGATGGATAACAGCTGGTCACTGTCCCCATGTCCACCAATGTGGTACCGCCCTCGGCTTAACGGAGTTCTCTTTTCACCAGGAAAAGAAGGGTACTGCATTTTGACTTCTGCAAACTGGTTTGTTTCAACCTTTTCTGGGGTGCCACTGTTTCTGTTTAACAAGAACCTCCTGGGGAATCTTGGGAAAATGCAGTTTTGCTTTGGGAGTTCTGGGCTGGGGCCTGAGAGTCTGCATTTCTAGCAAGTCCCAAAGAGAGGCTACTGCTAGATATCCAAGGACCACACTTCGCATGGCTCTCTCATTTCACAGAGGAGGAGAAGGATGTACAGAGAGAAGGTTCTACCACCAACTCCAGGTCCCCCAGGCCAGACTGCTTGTTCCCTCAGGGACAAGGGAAACCAGTTAGCCGGAAACCAGTGTGAGCAATCGGGGCAGGCCTTACTTAGCTACAGAACCCTGGTTCTGGAGCAGGTGCTCCCTGGCCACCTAAGGAAAAGCCTGCTGCACTGGGATCAGCCCCAGAGCTTATGGAATGCAGAGCCCCAGGCTCTCCTGCTAGAAACTGACTCGGGGGCTCTGGCATGGGGCTTTGGAAACTCCATGGGTGATTCTGATGCCCAGCTGGGTTTGAGATTACTCATCAAGACTACTTGTGAGGTGGCAACCCCCAGGAAGTAAGACACAAAATGACTCGCTAGCCAAGACTGATTAGGGGGCTTCTACGTTCCAGGCGCTGTTCTGATGTTAAGTCAGAATGATCTAAACCTCACCACAACTCTATCTAGTCAACACTGTCATCCTTCCCATTTTACAGAGGCCAAAACTAAGGCTGGGGCAGCTGTGTAACATGGCAAAAGCCACTCCCTTAGTCAAGGGGCTGAGGCAGGATTAGAACCCAGGTCCTTAACTAGAGTCTACATCGTAACCACGATGCCCTATTCCTCTGATCTGCCAAGAAGGTAAGCTCCTTGTAAAACCCCAAGGGTACACTGTTTGATCCACTGGGGCCATGTTCCCTCCAAGGAGAGCCACATACCACTAGTTCTCAAGAATATCAACACGTGGGGCGCCTAAGCGGCTCAGTCATTAGGCGTCTGCCTTCGGCTCAGGTCATGATCCCAGGGTCCTGGGATCAAGCTCCGCATCGGGCTCCCTGCTCCGCGGGAAGCCTGCTTCTCCCTCTCCCACTCCCCCTGCTTGTGTTCCCTTTCTCGCTGTCTCTCTCTCTGTCAAATAAATAAATAAAATCTTTAAAAAAAAAAAAAAAGAATATCAACACGTGTTCCTCAGGAGAGGAATGGTAGATGATCTGAATCAAATGGGGTAAATCCTGAGTTTGAGCAAACTACACAGCTTTCTTCCTGCAGAAAGTGTGGGAAGCACATTCATCTCCAAGGGTGGAAGGCGCATGTTGCAACACTCTCCAGACATATTGGCCACAGGATCCTTTTGTCCAAGAGCATCTCCAGGTAGGAGGAGGACGCCAGGAACCCCCGCACCCTTCGGGGAACTGTGGGCCCAGAACTGTGCTTTTCAAACTGCAGCACGCGCCTGAAGCTCCCGGGGATCTTGTTAAAATGCAGGTTCTAATTCCCTAGGTGTGGGTGGGGCCTGAGAGTCTGCATTTCTAGCAAGCCCCCAACTGATGCTGAGGCTGAATCACACTTGGCCTCACGATGATCTGGAACACCGCGCTGGCGGGCTCTGCTCTGCACTGCCTCCCCAGACAAGCCTTAGTCCAGCTCGTTGGCCCCAAGAGAACACCCCTGATGCAGATTTCCAGAGGGCTCGGCCACCGCTGACCTCCCCAGACGTGGAACTCATCCACGCCTTGCACAAATCATCACGGACCCCCGGGGGGCGGGGGGGAAGGAGGGATGGTCCAGACCTTCTAGAGAGGCGTCGACCCCAGGGTCCGCACCCCAGCCCTCCTCTCTCTGTCTTTCCCCAGCCCTTGCCTCTGAAAGCCCTCCTCCTGCAGGTGAAGCCCTCTTGGCAGGCAGCCTCAACCCCCCCACAGCCGCCCAGGACTGCCGCCGCCCCGTTGCAAGGAAGGAAGGGGAGGTAAAAGGAGGATAAGCAGAGAGCGAGGAGGCCCCGTGAGGTCTTGTGACCGACTGGGCCTCCTGGTGCCACCGAGGCGGCAGTGCCAACGCGAAGTGCTGAAACCCTTGGCCGGGCTCCGAAGCAAACACCCAACCCAAACAGGCCCTAGTGTGCCTCCGCACAGACTGTGTAAATAAGGGGGTGGGGGAAGGAGGGAAAAAAAAAAACCCCAACTGGCCACAGATCCCGCTTTCAAACACGTTGAAACAAAATAATCCCTCTCACTCACTCCCTCCTGCTCCCTCTTTTTTTTTTTTAATTTCCACTGGTGCCGAGGCCTCAGTGGAGGCTGGCGGGCGGCGTGTTAGAGCCTGCAGCCTACCTGTCCTGCATAGGAATGAAGCCTGCAGGAGTTACGTGATATGCCCGCACTGCAGGCCCAGAGACCACAGCTACTGCATTCAGAGTCCAGGAAACAGAGAAAAAGCTGTTCTCAGAGCTCCGCTGGGAAGGGACCTGGGAGGGGTGGGGGGTGGGGGGAAGCAAGTCAGCAGGGGGAGCGAGCCGCATGAGAGCCAGTCCGATTAACCTGGCTTTGACCAGGGTGGCCCTGCCTCCAAAGTGCAAACCCCCAAAGCAGAGAAC
Source organism: Phoca vitulina (assembly GCF_004348235.1). Taxonomy (NCBI): domain Eukaryota; kingdom Metazoa; phylum Chordata; class Mammalia; order Carnivora; family Phocidae; genus Phoca; species Phoca vitulina. Next base: position 9,121,961 of record NW_022589744.1, read on the forward strand.
TGAACCCCAGAGCTGGAAATACAAAGCCCAGGAGAAGGAGCTCCTCCTGGACAGCCTCTCTCCGAGGGCTCTCTGAACTCCCAAGTGTGTGCATAGAGAAGGGGGCAACTTGCTTGTGGTTTGTTGCTGGTTTTGTATTTGGTTTTGAACTTTCTAATGGCAGGGTGGGGCGGGAGGGGCGGGAGGGGGATGGGGGGTGGGGGGGGCATGAGTCATCTTGCAGATGAGAACCCATCTCCCCCTCTCTGCAAGTTGAAACAATTGAGTTGTCTCTCCCGGTTCTTGCCAACGTCTCTTACTCAATCTTGGATCAAAAGGGCGGTGGGGAGGGAGGCCGGGGACAGGAATCCAGACGGTTCTGTGCCGCTGACATCAGGCCCAGCTGTTGGAAGCGGCGCTGAGGATACGTGACCCAGAAGGGAAGCCGGGACCTGCTTGGCGACCCTGGTGGGTGAAGGCAACTGCAAAGGGCCACCCGATCTGGGGAGCCCGGGGAGGCGAAGCAAGAGTGAACTGAACGTCGTAGGGAGGAGGGCCGGCTCCAGAGTGCCCTGCCCGGGTCACAGCCACTCACCGTGTCCCTCCTCACCCATATTCTTAGAAGCAGGACTGGGACTCAATCCTGTGCACAGGCTCGTCCCCGGTAGGCATTTCACGGTGATTATTTACAATCATCGCTACTCAGAAGAGACGAGACTCTGCCGAGTGAGCCCAATAGCCTGCGGCTCGGCAGGAAGAGAAGTCTAGGTCCCACGTCCAAGAATATCAGCAAATCCTCATGAAGCATCCGTTGTTGTAACGCAATTTAAAAGCCCTGGTTTGAAGAGCCCGTCTGACACTACCCAGGTCTGCGGGCAGAGCCAGCGCCGCACCCTTTGTGGGATCTTAGGCTGCTTTTTCAAAATTAAAAAAAGAAGAAAAACCTCCCTTACACATTAATCTCCGTTTACCATGGCGAGCACATCTGGTCTGCCCTCGTGGACTCAGCGCCGCATACAAGAGGAGGGCCCAGAAAAATCAGACGGGGCGATCCCCGCTTTTAAGGACTCGATACCTTTGCTGGGGGAGAGCCAAATGACCCACCAGAGTTCCGGTGGCTTTGGTCTCTTCTGAGACACACCTGTGAACGTTAAGACCAGGAGCTGGTCCTCCCGAGTGTCACTGTGTACCAGGCATCATGCTGAGGACCTTCTAGGCAGGGGTTCTGATCCCCACAGCCACCTTACTATCCCATTGGCCAAGTGAGCACATGGAGGCTCTGAGGATGAGCCAACATGCCGCGTCACAGGGCTGACAAGTGACAGCACCCTGGCTGAAGGTGCTTCCTTCCTGTGACGCTCATAGCACTTTCTGCCCAGAAGTCAGGCTGCTCGAGGACAGAGCTCCCGAAGGCCTTCCGTACTTCCACATGACCCTCAGCCTCTGGGTTAGCACCACAAACAGGAGATCCTTAGACCATGTTTGTTGAAATAAATGGATAAAAACTTGCAAGAGGGAAAAGGCCACTCTACCCCCTTCATTTAGATATTTACTGAGCATCTACTATGTGTCTCTGACTCAGCTGGACATGGGGAGCCAGCTGAGGGGAGAGAGCCCAGGACTCAGGGGCTCAGCCTGGTGACAAGGGTCAGGTGCCCATCAATAGGAGAATGGATAAACAGACCGTGGGTCGGTCACTGCACAGAGGAGCACCCAGCAGCAGAAGCACGAAGCCCTAGATGCACAGTGATGGGCTGCATCTCAGAAACATTACACCGAGTCCAAGAGTCGTCACACGATGGAATACATAGGGCAGGACCCCATTTACGTGCAGTTCCCCCAGAACTGGCAAAACGAATCTAGGGAGCAAAATAAAATCAGAAGAGTAGTTGCCACCGGGGGCATGGGGGTGGGGATGGACTGGCAAAGGCCAGGTGGGAACGTGCTGGGTGCTGGTGGCATCCACACCTACGGGACACTGGAGATTTGTGCAGTACGGTACGTGCAAATGTTGCCTTAGAGGAAGCAAAATGCCTGCAACCAGATATTGAATTCTACTTAATGCTATGCATGCTGTGGTATTTGGAGGGAATTAATGTCTGCAACTTACTTGGAACCAATCAAAGAAAATGGGACAGAGAGACGCATGGACATCAGGCTAGCTGTGTGATAAACTGAGGCGATAAACAAAAGTCAATCACAGAATCAAGTGGCAGGTGTATGGGTGCTCACTGCAGAATGCCTTCGACTCTTATGTGTATTTATAAATTTCCATCATAAAATATTGGGGGGGGGGAGAAAATGAAAGGGCACCCCAAAACGCTTCATGTGAACAGCGCATCAATGTGCTGAGTTTTCAGAGCTGCTTCCACAAACCCGTGTAGGAGGCTGCAGAGAGAGAGGAGGGACCGGGAGAGCTTCTGAGGGCTCAGGACTGGACCCAGAGCCTCCCAGTGCGGAGACTGACTTTATAGTCTGGGTTAAGACCAGTCACGGCGTCCTGGGTCTGCATTCAGTCACTCCGTGCAAGACGCAATTTCCTGTTCCTCGGGATGAAGTACCTCTTGGACTTGAAATTCCTCTCCCTAAATAGCGTTTGCGTGAGTTAAGTGTAAATGAATCAGAAAACAAATGGATTAAGTTTCTCAGCACACATATGGGCTTCAAGAACAAAATACAAAGGGAGAAGGGGACGTCATGAGGTGGGAAAAGGGTCTCTGGTTCGAATTGTGCACAAAACCACTGTTCTGAGAAATACTTGATTGACTTGCTGATCTCAGTCCCATACACCGAGGGTTTCTGGGGCCCCACTCTTTAATATGCAAATGATTTTGAAAAATATTTCTCCTCCTGGAAAGCAGAGGAGAAAGGAAATGCTTTGAAGTCCTCCTGGTTATTTAATTATTTTTTTCAAAGGTAAGGCAGTATATTTTTATCCAATATTAAATAAACATTTTGAAATCGTATGTTCAAAGCCCTTGAGCCTCTGATGTTGGTTTGGGATGTTTTTTGTTTTGCATTCTGGGGGCCGAGTGAGGATGGTGCCTCTTTCTTGCCAAATGTTCTAGAATCGTGGAACATTAGACCCAGGAAGCCTAAGTGGCCAGGGTGCTACTGTGGAGGAGAGGGAGGCTCGGACAGGCTCTGGTGACCTTGCTCGAGAAGTAAGCAGTGACCCGCTGGGATCAGGATGCGGGGCGGGGGGGGGGGGGGGGGGGGGGGGGGG
>NW_022589744.1:9125265-9169084 GCF_004348235.1 Phoca vitulina
CGTGGCTTCCAAGGCCATGCGCAGAGCATTCTAGTCTCCGCAGGGAATCGCCAGGTCCAGCTCTGAGCTGACGATCCCAGGGCCACCCTTCCTGGACCTGCGAGTTTACAGAAATGTCTTTTATCAGCCACCATTAAGGATGATGGCAATGGCCATCTCCCCAGGGACACTCGGAGACTCCACAAGTGCTTAGAGGTAAGGTAGGGTGAGGACATGTGGAGTCAATGAACCTTTATGAGGGAATTGGGGCTCAGAAAAAAAAAATCACACCTCTGAAGGATTTTTCTCAACTGGCCTAATTTAGACACAACATATACAAACACATCCCACAAAGATTATTTGGGCACAGAGCATGGGACAGTGGGATGGGGAGGGAACAGCATAATCATGGTCCTCAAATACTTAATGTTTGAGTAACAGCCCATAAATTCTTATTAAGTGAATTAACAAATAAATATAATGCACACTCTTGCCTATCACAGAAGTGGTAACAATTAGCATTTAAGCTTTCAGAAGGGATATATCGGGGTAACATAGAGCCGACACCATTGGCCACCAGGGACAAAGTCCCCTAGATGACTGTGGCCTCCCCTGTTAGTAACACTGTACGGACTTGATTAGCTTTTGCCATGGACTCAAGAGAACAGAGTCATTAACCCCATTTTACAGATTTAAAAAATTTTTTTAAAAAGAGCAAAGGTTATGCTTTTGATCACGACATATCTTGCCTGCCTGGCTGTGCCCAGAAGAGTGAACCAGGGGCCCCTGGGGGGCGAAATCAATTGAGCATCTGACTCTTGGTTTCAGTTCAGGTCACGACCTCAGGGTCGTGAGATCGAGTCCAGCTTCGGGCTCTGTGCTCAGCAGGGAGTCTGCTTGAGATCCTCTTTCCCTCTCCCTCTGCCCCCCACCCCGATCCCACGCAAGTGCATGTGTGTGCTCTCTCTCTAAACTAATAAATAAATCTTTAAAAAAAGAAGAGTGAACTAAAATCCTTAACCCCAAAGTCTGATGGGGAGAGACAAAGGCAATAATAACAAAGCAATGACAACAAAATTATACTGCGTTCTACTTTCTTTCCCCAAAGGGAATAAGCTTCCCTGATTTTTTTAACATAAAATAATTCTCATCACAAACTAGAAAATTAAGATCACCTATAATCACAGCACTCGGAGGTAATCTGTTCATGTTTTATTAAAAATCCTTCCAAAATTTTTAAGTGTGCTCATATGCCTTAAAAAAAAAAAAAAGTTTTATTTTGGAGTAATTTTAGATTTACAGGAAAGTTGCAAAGACAGTAGAGAGTTCCTATACGTCCTTCACCCAGGAAAGATAAAACGTCAGGGATATTTTCTGTAACCATGGCATATCTATCAAAACTAAGAAATTCACATGGACATGATACTGTGAACTACAGATTTCATGTGGATTACCCAGTTTTTCAACCATCTTTTTTCTGTTTTGGGATCCAGTCTGGAGCACCACACTGTAGGGCTCAGAGTTTGTAAACGGATTGTTTTCACTGAACAGTAGGCACCGTGAACATATTTCTAAGTCAACGAATAGAAATCTGTAGCATTATTTTCTGTAGCTTCCTAACACCATCCACTCAATGGCTGGGCGATCCCCCTCTTCTCGAAGGACACCCCGTTGCTTTCGGTTTTTCACTGTTCCATAAATGCTAATGCATGCACCCACCCATGCTGGGCATCTCTAATGATGGCGTCAGAATAAATTTCTAGAAGCACACGGAGAATGTGGCAAGGAGCGTGTCCTTTGAGGCTTTTCATGCATGTTGCCACACACTCTCCTCCCAGAAAGCCTGAGCCCATGTTCCTTATCACCCTTAGATGCGACACTTCAAATTCACCTGGACAAGAAAAGACTCTTCTATACCCTAGAGAGAAAACCGTGGGACTGGAAAGAGTTAATGGACATTCAGGACAGGCATTTTCCCCCCACCCCGCCCCACCCCCGGAAAACCAGACTCATCATTTCAAAGAACCACCCAGAAATTAAACCTTCATTCCCTTCAGCTCAAGCTACTCCCACTCTCCTCTCTCCGGGTCTGACAGGGAGAGGTATCTTCGGATCTTCGGCTTTTCCACCATGGAATTGCTTTTGGGGTGCGGGGGCAACCCCCACCGGGTTTAATTTCCTTCTCATCCCTCTGTAGTGTCTACGGGAGCTCCCTGGAGGAAAGCTTGAGCAGGCCTGGGCAGTAATGCATGCAACAGGAAGGACAAAAGGATTTGGTAGTCAGCAAAGCTGTAGGCCTTCTATTTTACTTTATTTATTTATTTATTTATTTATTTTTTTACAGTGAAAGAAATAAGGGGAGGGGTGGCGACCGCAAAACGGCTTGCCTATCTAGAAAGGGCTCGGCTCGCAGTGAGCCAGACCAGGAATCTGCCCAGCATGCTAACTGGAATCGTCTCTCTTCTAAAAGAAGCCCATATTTTATTTTGAGACTCCTGTTCTTCGATGCAAAACACTTTGTCCCCATGCTTAGCGCTGTAAAATGTTATATATTTGAGAAGCCTGCAAAAGAGGGTGGCAGGGAAGGTTTTGAGAAATGGAGCCAGACCCCATGCTGGGGAATTCTTAAGTGCCATCCTGGCCTGCAAAAAGAAAAAAGAAAGAAAGAAAAAGAAAAAACAAGCTACTGGTCAGAGGGAATGCTCTTCCATGCCAAGCTCAGCTTGAATTAATACACAACACAACCTCTTAAAGGGGGAAACACTGCTTTAAACTCAGAGTTTCTCCTCTCAACGCAACTGATTAAAAACGACAGGAAGTTCAGAATATTCTGGGAGGAAAAGAGCTGCAACATGAGATACTTTCTTTACCCCAATGTTTGCAATCTTGTCACTCTGGTCAAGGCCACACCTTCAGGTCAGGAGGGATCAAGTCTTTGCGGCAAAGGATGTCAATTCATTTCCCCAAGAAGAACAATGCCCAAGGTCTCCAGCTTGTCAGCTCCCTGGGGCCTCTGTGGTCTGGTTCTGTGGCTGGTAAAAACCCATTTCACTTTTGAATTCTGCCCAGAAACTACAAGAGGATCTTCCCAGGGAAAAGAAAAATCGAATTGGTAACAGGGATGTAGGGCCTGCCCCAAAGACTCCCTCCCTTCCCTACAGGGTCCCCTCGCTATTAGGGAGGAGAGGACTTCACCTTATGGAATCTGGTTGCAAGGAAGAAAAAAAAATAGGCTTTAAGACGAAGGGGACACTTTCCCTTGTTAGCTGATACAGTACTATAATAATTCAATAGGAGCGAGTAACCACACAGAGAAACTAAAGCCTTAAAAACCAAGGCACCATTATTCAGTGCGTGTCTTGCTGGGTGAAGCCCCACACTGCTGCTAACGGAGCCTTGTGAGGCCAGTTTGGAGATGTTTGACGTTTAGGTGATTCAAGCTACCAGCCTGAAATTAAAACCCAAGCCATGACAAGATCAGACCCTAGGATTCTAACCGCGGGAGGGTATCTAAGTGTGCCTTATCACGGAGCGGAATTTGTAAAGTGACCACGCTTTAACCAAAGCCCCGGGCTGTAGGCAACACTCCCTCCGTGTTGTGTGTGTTTGTTTTCTCTTAATTGTGAAGAGTTATGCATGCTCTGTAAGCACAAACTGTAAAAGAGGGAGGATACATGGACAGACCTTCGTACTGTAAATAAAACATGCTGTTGGAATCAAATAAAACTTGCAGCAAATTAGGCTTGACATTTAGGAATAACCATAGTGTTATTGCACTACACACGACTCCAGCATAAAAGACAAACCTCCCACAGAGGTGACTCAAAGTCAGATCTGGGGGTGTGGGGGCGGGGGGCAGATGGGGGGGGGGGGCGGGGGGGGGGGGGGACCTGGGGAGAGCAGAGAACTCCCTGTAAGTCCCTCTAGAGGCTGGATTAGAGAGGCTTTAGCCAGGACTCCAACTCGGGCAGCCTGGATTCCGAATGCCACCCCGGGGCTGTGTCACAGGATAAACAAAACCACATGACTCCTTCTCTCAGGGTTCTGATTCCAACCTCACTAGGTGGCATTGCTGAAGCCCGGGGAGTTGGCAAGGGGGCACCTGCTGGAAGGAAGGGGGCGGAGGACCTCAGAGGTCCCCTTCCTCCCCGAGTGTCCAGGTCAGAGAAGCCGGGAGGTGTAATACAAGGACGGCTGGGCCCCTCCTGCTTTAAAGATGCCAAGCTGCCTTCCTATCACCTGGAATCCCTCGACCTGTGTATGCCCTTGCATTTCAAGCTAATGTCTGCAGGAACCCTAGGGTGCCTTTGGTGGCTCAGAACTTAGTCTGGTTGTTCTATCCAGTGTACAGTTGACTTTCCGGGCCGGGATCCATCACAGAAGTGTGGGGAGTGATATATACGGACACGGGCTTCCAGAAAACCCACCCCCTTCTCCCTTCACCTGCTCTCGGGTCCCACTGCCGCCCGACTCCCCCTCCGCCCCCCACTGCCTGGACCTGAGGAAGGAGTCACATTTCCCATATCCCAGAGCAGAAAGATCAGATGGCAATCTGGAGTACAGGGCTCTTCAGGAAAGGAATACAGGGGCGGCCAGAACCCATCAAGTGGCCTGAGTGCTCAGTGCTCCTTGCAGCCGGGCAGAAAGGAACAAGGAAGAAAGAGAAGGGGGGGGGGCACCTAATCCCAAGGCTGGCTCTCTGTCTGTCCCTGCCCCTCTACCCTTCCAGAAGACAAGAGGAGTGATTTGACTCTGGGGTCGTCTCATCAGCCCTCCTTACTGGGCCCATCTAGAGGTGGGCAGTGAGAGGAGGCAGAAGGGAGAGACACAGCACCCCTGGATCGGCCACGCAAGCCTCTGGGCTGCAGCGAAGAGATGGTGTCAAGTACACAGCTGAGCCCCCATGCTCATCGCTCAAGAGGGCGGGGGCTCGGCCACCCATGTTCAGGGGGCCTGACTCTGCCTGTACCCAGCCCAGGCAGGAGCTGGGGTCTACCAGATGGCAGAAAGGCTGACTGCAGGAGCTCTGGGATCACTCATTTATGCTGGAAGATTCTGATAAGATTCTGTCCCTCTGCCTTCCCTCATCTAGCCCGATTCCAGAGAAACCCCGGAGCGCTCCCGTTACTGCAGGCGGGGTCTCTTTAAGCAGCCACTGCCAACGCTGTGGGGGTTTCATGGTGACTCAGCCTGGCCCCCGAGAGGCTGGATGCACTATCGCTCAGCCAGGATATGGCTGCAAGCCCACGAGCTGCTGGGAGAGACAAAGCCATTCTCTGGAGCCTTCTGAAGCACCCTCCCTTCAGTTTGACAGGCATATTGCAGCCCCAGCCACGCTCCCCAAGTGGACATTCAAAGGCTGGCTATGGTCTCTTGATGGCTGGAAGGCAAGACAATCGCCTGCCTTGGCCCCAGAAGGGAAGGCCGGCAGCCGCTGGGAAAGGCAGAGCGGGTCTCTGTTTCTGTCCCCCCTCCTGCTGAAGGCAGCTCAACTGAATGTGGACCGAGTTCTGCTTGTTTTCTCCTCAGGAGGCAGGGCCAGGGAAGGAACCAGCAAAGTGAGGCTAGGGAGCCTACAGCACAAAGGTGGTCCCAGAAAGTTCAGGAGCCCCGCTTTGATCGCGATTGGCCTATTTCCACCCGTTTCCAAGCAACACAACACGAAAACCCACTGGAACGTTATCACCGAGCCGGTGAACTGGAAGGCACTGGGGGTCACTGGGGCTCACACCCCATAGCACACTGCCTAGGGGGCTCAGACACGGGGAGAAGAAGACACAGCCTCTGCCCAGAGCTCAATGCCCCAGGAAACTCCTTTTACAGCTTAAGAAGAAAATGAGGTCCAGTCTCTTGAAGGCAGGATGAGGTCACCCAGCGAGGGGCTGAGCCAGGCCCGCCCTCCCCATTTCCTGGTCCCTGGTGTGGGTGGTTTAGGAAACTTCCAGGTAACTCAGAGCCAGGGTCAGCCTCAGGAAGCTGTGACAAGTCTACCTGAACCCATCCTGCTGACATACAATTTACCTCCTCCGGCTCAGCTCTCCGCTTACTGTCTTCCTTAAAATACCAGGGCAAACGCCTAGCAATTGTTCCTCAGTTCTCCCACAAGACACCTGTTTTTATTGGCCCCCCAAGGACCACTTTCTAATTATATCTGAAACAACTTCATCTCAAGGGCACTATCTTCCCAGTTGTGCAAATCAGCATGCATACCGGATACACGGGGCTCCCAATCGGATTTCAGGGGATGTTTCAGGAAGGGTGCCTTGCATTAAAAATGAAAATCCACTGAACACCAAAAAAAAAAAAAAAAAGGTGAGTGTTACTCAATTAGATCTCAATAAACCTGAGTTTAGAAAAAGATCTACAGGTTCATCCTTCCTAAAGAAAAAATGAACACACACACACACACACACACACACACACACACACAGACAACTAGGGAAAAAATACGAAGGAAATCTGCATCTTTTTGCTTGACTGAAATGTTAATAAGAAATAAAAAGCTGCCAAGAAAGCCTTCTAAGGAGCCTGCAGCTAGAAGCCCCGGCCTGGTTCTGCCCAGGTGTCCTGAAAGGCCCACGGAGCACCAGCCGAGAGTGGGAAGCAGGTGCCGGGCAAGGAGCAGCCACGCCCTCTCTTCCTATCACGAGACACACACAGGCTGAGGGCAAATGATTCACAGACGTGGGACCAAACCAAGAGGTTTCACAACAGCCAAAAAACGGAACCACCAACGCGCCCGCCAACATCCATCCCCACAGCCTGCTGTGCACGCTCACATAGTAGGTGTTCAAGAAACTTCACGGAATTCCACTGACCCCATGCCAGGCTGCCATGTAAGGGACCGGGCGCTCAGGGTGCATATCGACCCCCCCCCCACTTTCTGCAGCCCCTCTGTGTCACATGTGATTAATGAGTGCCGTGTCACCAATGTCCCAGGGGTCAGCCTACCGCAACGGGAACATGAATGAGTTGGGAATGGCCTTAAGAATTGAGATTCCAAAAATGGTGAAGCAAAAGAAAAAAAAAAAATGGGGACATTTTGTTTTGTTGCTGACTTGAATAGAAGCAAGGTTTTCTCCTTGTCACAGACCAAACCATGATCTGAGTTTAGAGCTTTTCAGAATCCTGAAAACCAGCAAATGCATCTAATTAAATGAGACCCCAAAGCCCTGTATACTTTCTAGAAGTTGCAGAATTCTAGAATGGCAAAGGTTAACGTGGGGTGGGGGCGGGGGCAAAATACTGATTAATGTATCCTAGATTTTATTAACAATAACCAATTACTGTACGTGTCCTAAATGCCAGGTTCTATACTCAGCGTGAAGTGATTTATGGTTAGTGCCACATTCACTCACCATAGAATCATCACACAGCCTTAAGGGAAAGGCATTGTCATCCCTATTTTATAGGTGGAAAAACTGAGATCATGCGGCTAAGAGATGACAGAGAGAAGACTCAAATGCCCGGCGGACTCTGAAGCCCACGCCCCTGATGTTGTTACCCCGACTCTCTGATTAAAAGTGAGGGCTCTTCCGGGCGCCTGGGTGGCTCAGTCGGTTAAGCGTCTGCCTTCGGCTCAGGTCATGATCCCAGGGTCCTGGGATCGAGCCCCGCATCAGGCTCCCTGCTCCGCAGGAAGCCTGCTTCTCCCTCTCCCACTCCCCCTGCTTGTGTTCCCTCTCTCGCTGTGTCTCTCTGTCAAATAAATAAACAAAATCTTTAAAAAAAAAAAAAAAAAAAAGTGAGGGCTCTTCCATGCAACGTGCTGAGCTCACTGTCCAAAGAGGAACTGGTCCTAGGACTTGTCAGATTTCTGATCCAGAGGATGGAAGGACAGTAGCACTTGGCTGGATCACAAGGATGCAGGGCTGCTCAGGAGAGGTCCCTGTCCACGCAGTCCTCCCCTGCCCCCGGGGCAAGCTCCAGACTTACCTCTGCCCAGCCTGGCAGAGAGCGAGGGTCTGGTAGCTTCACTGGAAGTCAAAATGGCCTCCCCAGGGAGACCGTGGGCCGTCTCTGGGGGGAAAGGCCACGGGAGGGAGAGATCAGAGGGTCAAGCCTTCCAGGAACAAGACCCAGGGGCTCCCCAGCAACTGTCCCCCTGTTCTTTAAAGGAGTCCCCACCCTGAGCAGAAGACACAAGTCAATCTCCAGCACCTTGAGAACATTATGCAAGGGGAAAAAGCCAGACACAAAAGGCCACAGACTGTGGGACCCTGTTTACATGAAATGCAGAGCAGGCAAATCCATAGGGACAGAAAGTAGATTAGTGGTAGCCAGGGGCTCGTGGCGGGAGGGAGGAGTGGAGAACAATGACTTAATGGGTATGGGGTTTCCTTTCGGGGAGCAGGGGCTTCAAAAAGTTCTGGAATAGATGGTGGTGAGCGTTGCACAACACTATGAATGTACTCAATGCCATGGAGCTGTACACTTTAATATGATTACAATGATACATTTCACATTATATGTATTTTACCATGACCTGAAAAAAAAAAAAAAAAGTGACTCTCCAAAGGATCCTTGAACTGATTCAGTCGAGCATGAAAGCAACCCACAGGGCCAGGTCTTAGCTTCTCTGAGACTCAGAACTGGATGTTCCCCCCACTAAGACCCTCCAATATATAAACTCAGTGTTTATAGAGAGGGTGGGGTGGACAGAGAGGGAAGAAAGAAGGCGTGCGCGGAGTGCTGGCTCCCTCCGAGGTGATGTGGGGAACCAGAAGACAGGGCTCCCTCCCCGGGCAGCCTCCCCCAAGGCTGGGGCAGCTCCAGACCCGTAGCCCCCCTACCCCCCCCCACACACACACACACCTGGCAGGCATCCTGGTTCCTTTCTTGGGACCGGGAGCCTGGTGTCCTTGGTCTGCATCACAGAGTCAACAGCAATCTATCTGCACTGGGCAAACAAGGCCGCGGTAAGTGGTGGAACTCTGACAATATTTAATGACTCAGGGGGTGGGGAGGCTTTGCAGGATGGAGGGCAACGAGGAAAGGAACCAGAGAGCAGGCAGAAAACTCCAGGGGAAATTCCATGGGGGGGAGATAAAAGGGGGCTGTAAAGCAATTTTGACAGGTTAACAGACAGGTAATATTCCAACGGTGTTGACTTAACCAGGCTAGCGCTCCATGCGGCAGCGATTAAGCCGAGGCACGAGAGCCTCAGCAGAGAAGGGTTTCAGGGAAACAAAGATCTAGTCAGAGAAAACCAAATACCGGCCAGTCAGATGCTGGCAGCCCCGCCTGCCTCTGCCCGCCGAAGCCATGGGAGATGCTTCCTAGAGATCAATCTGGAGAGAGAGCATCCTGCGGGATCTGGGCAGCCCAGCTGCCGCTGGGGACAGAGGGCCTGGCTTTTGACGCCTCCTCACAAAGGGCGGGGCCCAGGCGACGGGGCCCAGTGCCTGTCCTCCCTCCCACTGCAAACCAGACCAGTTCTGCCATCTCCTAGTCCTAGAAAGACAGCTTGCTGGTCCCACCCACCATCCCGGGGCTCCTGGCTCAGGACACGGTCAGCCAGCCATGAAATTCATGCCAACTCCCAAACCCCAAATACACCCCCTCCTGGCATTCAAACCCTCTGTTCTTCCCTCTCCTAGCTGCCATCCATGGGGTAAGTGCCCTCACCACGTCCCTGGGCCTTGATTTCCTCATCTGCAGAATGGGACAGAAATTCCCACAAAGCCGTTTAATGAACATGTTACTTATCATTAATCCTGTGTTAATGTCGTTGATACGAATATTAATGATACTGAATACATACTTATGAGGAAGAAAATAAACACCAGGGCTACACGAGGAACACGGCCTGGATCAGAGCAGGTACTCACTACATTTTAGATCCCTATTATAACTGCCTATGCTGCCCACCTGCCCAGATGCTGAATACAGCAGAACAACCGACGGGCTGAAAGGGGCTTAATTTTTTTTTAAATGTGTTAACGTTGTTATATCTCCACCCCTGCTCTCCTAGAATGGGGAGCCAGCTCCCCGTGGGGACCAGAGGTGTCACCTTGGCTGAAGTACCAGAGTGAGACACCCAAGACCCTCTCTGCTCTCTGAGTGCTTGGCACCGCTCTGAGCAACTTGATATGGTTCCATGAGCCTGTGTTCTGGGAGGACGTGAAAGTGTTCAAAGCCATTGAACCAGCACCTAAGGGGTGCCAAAAGTCTGACTTCATTTCCTACAGGGTTCCCTGGCCTGTGTTACAGGACACTATTTTGAGGTTGGATTATATATTTTTAGGTTATTTGGAAAGTCATTGTGGCTTTAAATAATAAAATTCTGAGTGACATCTGTCAGCCCCGATTACCAGGAGTCTGCTAAGCGGTGTGTTCTTTGTTTCTCATTTTTTAAAAGTGCAATGAAGTAAGTGTTACCTAGAAAGGTTCGTAAGAGTCTTCAGGGTTGTGTATTCAGCACTCTCCTGAAACGGGTCCCAAAGGCACGTACCAGAGACTGTGTTACAGGCCCGAGGAGGTATGCCCAAGAGCTGAGCTGGTCAACACTACCAGAAACACGATGCAAGGATCAGAACGCAAAGAGCCACAGGGCCAACTGGTCAACCTCCTGCATTTCATCAGTGGGGAAGCAGAGGCCCCAGGGGAGAGAGGCAGGTCTCCCCAAGGTGCATCCAGCACTTCCCGGGTTATTGGTCACTCGTTTCGTCTCGTTCCGTGACTTAAAGCAGCGCCCCGGTGAGGTTTGTCTCCTGTTGTATGGGCCAAGAAATCACCTCACAAAAAGGTTTCTTCACGTGGATCTTTGCCCCAACTCCCTTCACATGCATCTCTGCCCCAGCTCTTATTTTCAGGGTGCAATCATGATCCCTACTCAGAAAAGTGCATCTTCAGGACTACCTCTGGTTATTTATCATGTGAGTCGTACCTAGTACGGGACTGGTGGTTTAGGAACTAGCTGTGGCTGTCACAGCTTCAGTCCCAAGGGGAAGGTATCATTTGCAAAAAAGAACTTGGAATGTCTGGGTTCAGAGAGTCTCCTTCTCAGAGAGCAGGGACCCTTGCACCAAATATCTACCAAAATCCATCTGCCCCACACCCCCAGCTCCCTCAAATCACCACCAATCCCTGAGTATCCATAACCTGTTGATACCCCCCTCTGATAAACTCTAGAGGCACAGAAAGATTGTTTGCATCCAGGACCTTGAAGTAATAATATCTGTGAGCATCCAGAATGCTCTGGACACTCATCCAAACGGGACAAAGAGCTGCTAAGAGTCAAACTCAGCTTTTTTTTTTTTTTTTTTTTGGTGGAGGGGGAGGGAGAGGGAAAGGCTGCAAACAAAGTGCAAATTAACCTCTGACCATTACAATAATCTGGAGGTATGATTTCACAGAATCCTCCTTTTTCCCCAGAAAAAGTCTGATCGACACACACGTCTGTGTGAAATTTTGCTCACCCCCTCTCTCATTGTTCATCCCCTCTCTGAATCTGAAATTTTGTTCACCCCCTCTCTCTAATTTGGTGTCTAGCACAGGGAACCCATCAGTGAATGTTTGATGAAGAGGTGAATGGATTTGGAAGGTAAGCCTTTCAGGGAAAACTAGGAGGTGGATCAATGCACGTGACCTGAGCACACATTTTCTTATACAGATCAAGGGGCTGGAGATAGGCTGGGAGTTCCATTCGAACTGACAGGAAACCTTGTTTGACAGGTCTCTGGGCTTTGGGGCGCCTGGGTGGCATGGTCAGTTAAGCATCTGCCTTCGGCTCAGGTCATGTTCCCAGGGTCCTGGGATAGAGCCCCATGTCGGGCTCCCTGCTCGGCGGGGAGTCTGCTTCTCCCCCCCTCTCCCCCAGCTCATGCTTGCCCTCTCTCTCTTTCTCAAATAAGTAAATAAAATCTTTAAAAAAAAAAAAAAAAAAAAGGTTTCTGGGCTTTGAACCATCCTTCCCCATGAAGACCTCTGTGACACAGGAAGGGCAGGATTATTCTTCATATTTGACCAAGGAGAAAACTAGAAAACACAATGAAAAGCTTCCGTAGAGTCTCAAAATGAATTAACAGAAGAGCTGGGCCTGGCTTTCAGCTTGCTCACCTTCCTTGGTATTTTTAATTCCCTTAAAATTGCGTTTTAGTCTTTCTCAAAAAAAAAGAAAAAAAATACACACACACACACACACACACACACATATATGTATCTTACACATCACGTTAAAAGCCTGCAGACAATACTTACTTAGGGGACAATGATCCCACATTCCATCAGCCTTGCCAGTAGCCTCTGCCTAAACCACGTCACTGGTTGTGGCTGTGAAGCCCACAAAAACAATCCTAATCATATTTCTGGAAAGCTAGGAAAGGTGGCTTGCCAAAAGAGAGAAGTATTAGACCACACCTCAAAGCTTTCTGCACAACAAACACTGGAAACGAGGAGCTCGAGGGGCTATGTCCCCCAAAGAGCTTAGCTTCACCCATGCGTACTGTCCCCATCTGAAACACTGAAGCCACACCTAGAGGTCCCCCAAGGCAACAGGTGCATGGTCAGGAACATGGTAGGTGCTCCAGATACGTGAAATTAAGAAGACTGGGTCCGTGATGCACTTGCATTAAAAACTATGCTCCAAATGTGGTCTAACCACAATGGAATATTATTCAGCCCTGAAAAGGAAGGGAATTCTGACACATGCTACAATGCGGATAAACCTTGAGGACACTATGCTTGGGGAAATAAGTTGGTCACAAAAGGGCAAATGTTGTATGATTCCAGTTAAATGAGGCACTTAGAACAGTCGAGTCACAGAGAAACAAAGAATGGTGGTCGTCAGGGCGCATGGAGGGGGCACCGGGAATGGAGAGCTACTGTTTCACGGGGACAGAGTTTCAGTTTTGCAAGATGAAAAAGGTTTTGTGGGTGGATGGTGGTGATGTTTGCACAACCATGTGACTGCGCTTCCTGGCACTGAACGGTACCCATAAAAAGGATTAAAATGCTTAATTTTATATTAAGTATGAATGTCACCACAATTATAGGTAAATAAATAGTGAAAAAAGAAACCTCTATGCTCAAAGAGAAAGCTACATTTTCAACCACCTCATTCCCAACAGGGCAAGAAGCAGGAAAGACCTTTGAAAGACACCATTTCCAAGTCTTGGTGCCTATCCCGCATCTCTAAGTTTGCAAACACAAGGCAAGGAGACAAAACACAGGGCGTTAGAGCCCTCCCCAGCGCTCTGAGACTAACTACTCCTTTCATTTCATCAACTGATCACCAGGCAGCTCACTGGAGAAGCAGGCTCTTGAAGATCAACTGGACTCTTGAAGATCAACGTGGATCGTGGCACGTGAATTGTCCCTCGTCCAAAAGTCTGCCACTCTTTAAAGGGGGCAGAGGAAAATGAATTAAAAAACCAAGAAAGGAAAACAAACCAAAACAAGAAAGGACAAGTGACAAAGTATAGGTAGAGGACCCCTGTGGCCCGGGAGTAAGATTTCCAGCAGGAGGGACGGGGCTACCGGGGTGGAATGAGATGGAATGTGGGCTTCCTCTTCTCCTGCGGGGCAGGCAGGAGCTCTCTCCAGAAGAATACGTCTGACTGGCCCCTCTCTGTGAATTCTGCTCCAAGAAAAAGAAAACGTGTTTAACCAGAGATACAGGATAGAAAGGGCAGTTGGCTCTTAAAACCTGGGCCATGAACGCCCTCGAAGGTTGGTTTTTTGCCCTTAAAGAGAAATAAAATTTATGGTTTGTCAGATAAGTAGAAAGGAAAACCTTCCGGATGGAAACCTAGCCAGATAAAAGTCTACACATGAGCAAAACAGTTTTCTTAAAACACAGTGTCTAAATATCTCAGCCAAAAAAAGGTCCTGGGATCCACCAAGATTCATTCTAACTCAAACTGTAGCTCCATTTTAATTTCATTTCAGACATACTTCCACAAGAAGCCATTCCTTCTTTCTTTCTTGGCTGGGCTTGTCTGCTGACCATCTAGCTGTGAGCATGCAAACCTTCCTTCCTACGACAGAACACTACAATGAACCACGGAATGGTCATCTGGGGGGAGTGGGGAAGGATTGGCAAGATAGTACCTTCCAGATTGCTGGAAATATTCTATATCTTGATTTAGATGGTAGTTACATGCATGTCTACATATGTAAAAACTCATTAAGCTCTACATTTAATATTTAGTTACTTTACATGCATATATACACAGATTATTTTTCCACACACAGATTTTTTTTAAAGCCCCACGGGCTCTCCGAGAGCCAAGCTGTTTGTTAAAAAGGGTCCCCATCAACAGTTAATTCATTCTCCCAAGCTCCTACCTCTCCTCCCCTGAGCCCCACACTCCTGCTATCCAAGCTGGCGCTCCCAACAGGTCAGAAGGAGAGTAACTGAAACCCCAGTCAAACCCTGTTTGGATGGGGTTTGCAGGGCAGTTGATTGAAACATATGACAAAAGGAACTAGAGATTCTCACCAAACTCTCCCCAAATCGTGCTGAAATCTGTCACTCGAGAACTTTAACAAAGGTGTCCTCTTCCTGCATTAGAGGATGACATGGCGTGGACGTTCTCTTCTTGACGTGGCAGCCTTTCAGAGAGCAAAATCTGTCGGTATTGTCTCATTCAGACAATTCACTCATTCAACATACCAGATTTATCAGAAGACAGCGATATGACAACTATTTCTTACGCGTATGATTTTTCAGACCCCCTCACTGTCCTGGCTACCCTCCTCCAAATACACTCCAATTTATAGGACCCCAAAATAACCAAAGGCCCTTCGTGCTCTGTATGGCCCAGAATTGTTTGACTCTCTTTTTCATTATCTGGACACTGGAATTCTCTTGCCGCAGCTTGATGTTTTAATCGTATGACTGACTTCCAAAGATGCACCCCTTTTCTTCCCTTGTGCAATTGCGTAGGACCTAACATCGCTGAGTTTCGTCTTGCTGGTTTCATCCCATGGTCCCTGCCCCTGGTGGCCACTGGGAACCGGAATGTCTAGTGTACCAGCTGTCCTCCCAGCTTGGGGCCACCTCTGTATCTGAAAGCTCCAGTCTTCATCCAAACAACGGCAGATGCCCACATGGTCGAAAACCAGTCCACCCACCAGCACAACAGGGGATGCAGACACACTGAAGCCTTCTCCCATCCACCCTGCAATTCTTTATCTCCTCCAGAAGCACACCAAAAAGGACCATCATATTTCCTGAAATCAGGATGCTTGTTGCCCGCAACATTTCTCAACCCTGTACAACTATCAGAAGTGTGAGCAAGGTTCCAGACTCCCTTTCTCCACGTCCATCACCACCTCTCAACCCCCTGCTACACAATCAGGAGATTGTTCTCTGGTCTCGTGTACTTTTCTCTTCTGTCAACCCTCTTGTCCCCGTTGGTCTTGCTAATGTTTTTTCTGGGAAATGTAATGCTTTTGTTTGATGTAGTGACCATCCTGATGTGGGTCACACTCAGCCCCTGGGTCAGTACGAGCATGTATTTGATTCAGAACCAGAGGCAGGGTCCAGGGCTGAGGTTCAGAGTTGGTGCTGGAAGCATCTCAGCAGAAAGTGATGTGCCCTGGGAACATGGGCTAAGGCTGGCTCTGGGGTGTAGACACAGAGGTCTCCCTGAGACCCATCCAACCCACACCCAGCTCCCTCTGTGATCACCCAGAGCCTTCATCTTCCTGAACTCGCAAACCCTCACTCTCATGCCCCGCATTCCACCAACTAACTTTGCCCACTTTCCCGATGTCATCTTGCTTCTAAACAGCCCTTGCAGTTGGTCTACCTAAGCTGGGAGGTGCCCCCACCTCCTTGTTTCCCCCACATACACACACACTCTCTAGCCCCCTCCACGGAACACACCCGGGCTCACATAGAGGAAACCTGGTACCGCACTGCACAGGGGTCCTAGACCTGGGCTCCTGCAGAACTCTCCTCATCTTTCCCTCCATTGTCTCAATTCCCAGGCTGCCCCCTCACAAACCCAACACCATTCATTCATTCGATGCTTCTTCAGCTCAGACCCACTGATCTGGCTCCTCTTCGGCCTCCTCCCAGGACAACTCCTGCCCCAGCGAATTGCATGTGCTCTCCTTGGCTGGCATTTTCACAGACGGTTAGGGGAGCAGCATCCCTCTCAGGCTCACCCATCTCTGGGGTAACAACTCTCGTAGAGGTTGGGGCCCAGACCTTTCTGGCAAGGCCCATCTCCCTCCTGTCACACCCCTCCCCCCCACGTTGTCCTGGACCCTGTGTCTCACCCGTGTCAGCCTTCCCTCTTGGGAACCTGATCCCGTGCAGACCAGCCGCCCATCAGACGAGCCCCCGTCTGCCTTCGGCTTCCTACGTGCCATTCCCCGCTCGTGATGCTCAGTCTCTCCCTCTCCTGCCCACGTGCTTCCACGACGCCCAACGGTAACCAGAACAGCGCAAACGCCCCACGCGTACCAGGCACCCCCGGCCCAAGCGCTGTGTGATCAGTACCCCGTTTCATCCTGACAAATGTGCGTGCCAACTTGAGTCTACCCGTTGTACAAGTGAAGACACGGAGACAGAGAAGCTGAATCACTTTCCTAAACGTACACAGCTAATGTCTAGGTCGTGAACTTGAAGGGAGAGAGTATTTTAACTTCTCAGACTTCTCTAATATTTCATTTATTCAGTAGGCACTGACTCAGCTTCTCCTTTAGTACATATCCCCTTTCTGAGGGGCGGGAAATGACGCCGGATCCGTGCCGGCCCCTCCCCTGCCCCCCCCCCCCCCCACCGCCGGGTTATTATCCCAGCCCTGCTTTCAATCTAGGAGACAGAGGTGACGTGTTGGCCTTCCTGGAAGCTGTCTCTATTTGTAAACTGCGGACAATACGACCTACCTCCCAGGGTCGTCCTCTGAGTGCTGAGATAACACTCTTCGCCCAGGGCTCAGTACACCTTAGGTGCTCAAACAATGCTCACTGTATGTACTATACCTGCTTACTAGGGCCAGTCCCCAGCACAGCCCCTCTGACAGGTCCTCCAAGTGTCACCCATTGGAAGTCACGTGGGAGAAGGACCAGCCTGTCTTTGAGGCTCACACCATGTTACCTTGGAGCATCAAAGGAGGATTCATCCTTAAAGTCCATACAAGGGAAATACACCCACTGGGTAAACAGAGGCCCTGGGAGCCGCAGCACCCCCTTGCCCACCCCTTCCCAGAGCGGCTGTTCCCCTCAGACTTGGAGATTTGCATGCCTCATTTACTGCACAAAATAGAAAGAGTAGCCCTGTTTCAGTCAAAGGCATTCATTTGTGGTTTTTATTTATAATCCTGCACATGTTTGTGCACAAACAGACACACCAGCCAGGAAGCATGGGCCCAGGTGTGTACACACACACACACACACACACACACACATACACACACACACCACCCCCACCCCACCCCCCGGGGCGCAGCAAGATTCATTTGTAGGAAGGCACAGGTAAAGGTAAGTCCAGTCGCTGTTTCCACAAGACAAGAAGCTATCAACCTTCCCACCCTAAAATAAACATCTAGTCAATTTCATCAACTCTCAGGCACAGTACTGCTCACGGTATAAACTCTAGCATGTTTCTTGCTTTGCTCTTAATTAACCTGAGAATTTGGAAAATGGAGGGACAGCAAAAGAGAATGACACGTGGCCTCCGGAACTGACTGACTGCCCAAAGCAGCCCCACCCGGACAGAACGGGAACTTCGCCGCCCCCCCCCCCCCCCTGCTATTTGGGAAACGCTGGGTCTGCACAATCCACTGAGGGACCCTGTAACGCTGGGTGTTCAGATCATCTCACAGGGGTGGGGCTGGGAGACAGAGAAAATATTCCTATTGATATTTTTTCACTCATGCCTGTGGACCAAGAGGTAGCAGAAGAGATAGATGGAGCGCAAGCAAGGACCCAAGTGAGGTTATTCTATGTACTTGAAAACCCCCCCCCCCCCCCCCCACTGGTTGAAATCCTGTAGCTGATGCGATGCTTCAAAGTAACTCTCTGTCAACACATTTGTTTCTTTTTTCATTTTGATTATCTTGCAGGACGTGGGCTCCCTGGCTATCCCTTCTTTATCATTTCCATCTCTTCTTTCAAAAGAACGGGAGGTCCTCTCCCTTCCACCTACATAGGCACTTTATGAACAAACAAATAGACAAAGTTCCTTGCTGGAGCTATCTGGAGCACCCCCCCACCCCATGTTAGGAACAAAGCCTGAAACAATGTTGCAGGTTGCAGCTCCTAAGTAACCCAAATGGTGGGAAGATTTTTGTTGTGAGCACAGAAGTCAACTGAAAGAAATGGAGAATGTTCTCTGGCTAGAAGGGTCTGTGCCTTTTAATTAATTAATTTAATAGAGAGGGGGAGGTCAGGAAGGAAGCACCCTTTGTAACTTCTCAGGCAGGGCTGGGGTTTGGGACAAGAGGGCACTGGAAACACACAATGAGTATACTGTGAAATGTGACATTTCACGGGGGAATAGGTTGCAGAATTCCCAGGAATTTTGAGAATCAATAAAGGTGACTTCCAAGAAATTTCCAGGCTGCAAAGTAATGCCCAGGCCAACTCACTAGACCTCTTGAGAATATCCATTCCTTTTTGTGTCTATAACATCCCAGGAGGGTTTTGATGTTAAAACTTGAAAATTCCTTAAAGGATAACAATGTCTTCTGTATCTTGGTTGTGTATCTCAATTTCAAGCTCCCCTCGGATCCATCCGTTCTGGCCTCTCCCTCGACCTCAGACAAAGCCCTCCCAATAAAGCCCCCTTCCAAACTCTGAGATATGTAGGAATGCTTTCTGTCAAGTTTTCCTTTGACAACTGTCATCATAAAGTTTCTCATGTTACCACCAAGAAATACATTAAGGATACAAAAGGAAGGAAGAAAAACTCTCACAAGGAGAGGAGGGAAATGATGATGTTCTCTTAATAGTAGAAAGACTGAGCAAACCTTTTCTTAGAGCGTTCCTTCCTAGCACCCAGCTCTGCACTTTACCTGCCCTATCTCGTGTTCTCTTCCCCCAGACCCGCACCCCTGGTATATGCCCAAGCTCCGGTGTTGCTATTCCTTAAACTCTCCCTTCTAAGCCCCTGGGCTTCTGCACACTCTGTTCCCTCTGCCTGGAATGCCCTTCCCCTCTCTCTTCCTCTTGGAACAGCTCTCATCCTTCAAGGCCTATTGAATGAATATCCCTGACAATGTCTTCCTGCATCACACATAGCTCGGCAGAGCCCTAGAAGCCCAGACTTCTCCCTTCTGCCACTGACCACACACCCCCGTAATTTCTGGCTCCCAAGTCAGCCTGCCTACTACCTGAGGACTGCCCTCGAGGGCACATATCTGCAGGCGTCTTTGTGTCCCCAGCACGCAGCACTGGGCCAGGGGGATAGTACATACCCAACAAATATTTGTTGAATAAATTAACAGATGAATAAATTTCTCCCAGGAAGATCTACAGATAGAAGGGTTTCTTTTCTTAAACACAAAACACGCATCAAAACTCATTCCAGGTGCAGATGTTTACAAGTGTCAGACCCACACCTCCACCTGAGGGCAGTCTGCGGGGATGGTACTCAGCCTGCGATTTGCTCAAGCAAATCTCTCCGCTGTCTAGCTCGCCCAAGCAAACACCTGCTCTGCTTTTCACTCTTGCTTACTTACAATCTTCAGAGAGTGACCTCTGCTACGTGAAGGAACTCGGGAAGGGGGAGGGAGGGGTGCAGGAGAAGTGTATTCACCTAAGGCTTGAGTCCGAAGCCCAAGCAAGCGTCATCTTGGCTTCTCATGCCTCGATCCAAGGAGAAGAGAGTCTTCGGGCAGGAAAACGCAGGCGGATGAAGCCAACTCCGGACCCGAGTCAACAGGCGGGGAGAAGGGCAGCGAGCTCTTCCTGCTTGCGACATCCAGAGATGAGCGGACTCAGGTATGTGCACATGGCTGTCACCACAAGGTCAGTGGGTTATGTCTTAGACACTCTCCTGCCTGCAGATCCCATGGGGACGCAGAAACCCCAGAGGGTCCGACCACAGCACGTAGCTGTCCGGCTGGTTTTTGAATAGCTGCCAGACGACAAAGATCAAATCTCAGGAGACAAACACATGCTCCTCTGTCATCTTTGCCCCGAGGGCTAGTCCACACTTCCCCCTTCCTTAGCACCCCACCCCCACCCCCGGGAGCAAGGCAGTGGGCTCTGGCGTCAGTCCAATGGGGCATTTCTAGCTGGAGCAGGCTCTCAAGGGGGTCAAGCTGAGCAAGCCAGTCATTTCCTTGCTTGGAGCCCCTCCTGGGGGTCATACCCCTGCCTCCAGACCCCAGTATCACCTGGTGCTGAGCAGGAAGGGCACTTCCTCTCTAGAGAGGCAGACTGATGAGAGTCAGGCTCTTGGTTCTGCCGCGCCAGCAAGCTGTGTGACCTGGGGCAAGTTGCTTAACTGCTCGGAATAAGCTTCTTCGTTCATAACATGTAAATAACTCCTACCATCCAGAATTGTGAAAGATCTCAGGATAACGTATGCAGAACACCATCCGGGCATAGCGTGTAGTCAATAAACAGCAGCTATGACTTAACAGTATTTACACTGAGCGTCTGACGATAAGCCTGGGCGGGCAGTCTCTCACAGTTTCTATGAAGTACTGTGCCCGGCTGCGGCTTCTCGGGAATACCGTGCCCTCGCTGCACGCAGCAGTATGCATCGGGACCCACACACCTGCTTGTGCGCGGGGTCTCTGGGGCAGGCCCCCAGGAGTCACGCTAACACAACAGAAGCCTCGGCCTCACCACCTGAGACAGATAGGAAATGCCAGCATCCACCCAAAACCATTTTCCTCACGCTTCCCCAGACTTCCACCGTGGGGCTGTTTTTAGAGCGAAAAGAAAGGCCAGCGTCTCCATCCCGGCAGTAAA
The DNA here is from genome assembly GCF_004348235.1 of Phoca vitulina. Classification (NCBI taxonomy): domain Eukaryota; kingdom Metazoa; phylum Chordata; class Mammalia; order Carnivora; family Phocidae; genus Phoca; species Phoca vitulina. The sequence goes on from NW_022589744.1 coordinate 9,146,128, forward strand.
TCCCCAGGCCAGCCCCAGGCATCATGAGAACAGTGATAATCCTCACCGAGCACAGAGTTACCTGTGGGAACATCGGGGGAATGTGGGACCCCCCCCAATGTGTGTTTTCAGGGTGGGACATGGGGGGATTCAAGGGGCCATCTCCGTCTGCCTGGGGCCACCTGTGGCCTTCACGGGCTATGACTCTCTTCCAGCTCAGCCGGACGTGTATCCCGTCAACAACCTGTGGTGTGTGTGTGGGTGTGTGTGTTTTCTCAAACTACTGTACCGTGCTCTCTCCCACGCTTTGTCACACAGGCTGGATACCTCAGACAGCAAATCCTCGGGAGAAAACTGCAGTCCAGCCGGCTAGCTCTAGGAAACGGCTCTCTCACCGGGTCCCCTCCCTCCAGACACCTGGCCCGGCAGACAGTAACATCCCCCTGGCTGAGTCGGGTCCCCACGTTTGCCTGCCGTGTGTCTGCCTTCCTCTTGCCAGCCACCAGGCCACAACCCTTCATCGCCCTCGTCATCCTCACCGATGGCTGGGCTGAAGGCACGCAATGCTCCCCGAAGACTCTGCTTTACGTAAAACTGGCCGGCACTCCAGTGTCGGCTCAGGCACCGCCCCTAAGCCTGCCCCGGAGAGTCAAATGCAAGGACTTTTTGTTCTTTAAAGCATCTGAGGGACCACAGCAGCAAGGAGACAGAAGGCAGTTGCGGGGGGGAGCCCCAGAAGTCACCCCAGGCCTTGCATCCTGCCCTGGAAGGCTTGCTCTTCCTCTGCTTCTCCCCACCCCCGCCCCCGCCTTCCTTCCGGGGAGATGCTTTGTCTACCTGATGCCCTGGGTCACATCTTCTGGCTCCTGCGCACTTTCCACCTTCAGGGGTGGGGATTCTCCACATGCACAATGCATGTTCTCTCTCTCTCTCTCTCTCTCTCTCACACACACACACACACACACACACACACACACATCCGTGGAAGGCATGCTCTTCCTTGGTGGAAATGAGATACGGTGGAGACCTTTGTTCATGTCTTATGACCACTACTGTGCATACTCGTTACTGAACACTCTGCTCCCTTATTCAAAGCCCCTGGGTTGTTTTCTTGTGTTGTTTCAGAAACAGGAAGTGGATCCCATGACTTCTGGAGGAAGAAACCCACAAAGCTCCAAACCCGAGATCCTTGGCAAGGGGTGGGATGCGCTGCCATCTGACTGGCTGCCTCCCACGTAGGAGCGTGCGCACGGAAGGGGGAGTGAGGGGAGAGGGACGTTGGGGAGGCTGGGGGCACAGCCACTCATCAAAACGTGTCGGAGTCGAGCTCAGAGGCTCCAGTGCTTGACACTAGATGACTCTGGGCACAGTAGCAATGGCCTGTCTAGGTGTCCGTTCCCCACGTGTCTGTCGTTGGGGTCCTGTGAGAATTCACTAGAATAATCTAGGCAAAACCCTTACGCAGTGGGTGGCTCATGGGAAGCATCTAAGAACTACCAGCTTTTAAGAAAGTATCCTCCAGGACTTGAGCTGTCCTCACACCAAGCCTACGGACTGGTCGACGATTCTGGATTCTCCGGATAAGAAAGCCAAAACCGAGAGGGTCGTGTGATTCCCCCAGGAACACAAAGCTGGAGACAGGCAAAGCCGGGCTGTGACTTCTGGTCAGTGTGGCTGCAGAATGCTGTCCTCCCACCCCCCGGTCCAGCTTCGGGGCCACCGGAGGCACAGGGGACCTGAATGCCATCTGGGCCATCACGGCTCCATTTCCTTTGTCCCTGTCCCCTGCCATTTCTTCCCAGAGTCCTGAGAAACCACAGGACCCGTCGTGCCTCCAGGAGGTGGCCAGGCAGTGTGGCAGCAGCAGGAAAAAAAGAAAGTAAAGAGAGAAAGAAGACAAATAAAAGAACATTTCCCTTCTGGTGCCCCGTTGCCCTCAGGGTAGGGGACCAAGCAGTACCAGCTGCAGCCTTTATCTGTCCCTGCCCTGTGCGGCTCCAGGCGGGAGCACAAGCTCGCTGAGTCCTGGGTTTGGACAGGCCAGGTGGCTGGGGCAGCCTTGAGGGAGGGCAGGCGGACCTGGGCAAAGCATCCTGACACCCCCGCCCCCCCCCCACACACACACAGGCCTTCCGCTTCTGCCCCGGGATCCTGCAGACGGACAAGGGCCTGCATCGGGGACCCCCGGGCCCCGCCTCTTGGTCCCCAGACCCGGGGCAGCCTGGAGAGGCTCCAGCCTGTGCACAGGTGCCCCGAGGTTCTGCGAGGCCAGCCCAGAGCTCAGGGGCCTGAACACCCTGCGCTGGGTGTTCCAAGAGCTGCCGAGTTCAGTGGGGCTGCTCACTCTGCAAATCGAAATGGGGTCGCTCTGGCCTTCCGAACGAACGTGTCGCATCTTCCCAACTCTGCCCTCCCTGGAAGCTGCGGCTCAGTCATCCTCTCCCAAACGTCTGCAGCTCGGCTTCTAGGAGACCTTTTCATGCAGACACCTCGCTGAGAGCCGTCTGCACGTAAAAGTTCCAAAGTGGACCTGCTTGAGTTCAGCTTTCCAAAAGCTGGCTTGCCCAAGGAAAAAAGGACTTGGTGTATTAAATTAAAAAGCAGGCAACCAAACCCAGGAATCGACGTTAGGGAGGACGGATCCATGTGATGACAATTTCTATCTTAGAAGAAGATCCTGAAATAGAAGTCATTTCTGGGTGAAAAATCATGAATGCTTTCTATTTCTTCCTCTGTGTTTGTCACTGTCTTATAAAAGTGCACTGTAGCATGTCAGATCCAAAGTCCACTTTTAAAAAGCTTCCTTTCTTCTTCTTAATTTTCTTCTTTGCTTTCCGTGCTAGCCAGCTTGCTTGCACTTTATATTCAAACACCTTTCTCTCCCAAACACCAGCCCTGAGGAATTTTTTTTTTTTTTTTTTGGAGCAAAGTTAGAGCCACAGGAAAGCTTTTGAAAAGAGGAAACAGGCCAGCCCGGCCATTTCTGCCTTCAATTCCTCCCCAAAATCAGCACAGAGATTAAATTAAATTGTAGTTCTTCAGCAGGCCCGGGGGGCTTGGGGCGACGGACCCGGGAAATAGCTATTAGTAAGACCGCAGAAACGTGGTGCAGGCAAGCAAACAAAACAAGAAAAAAATGAAACATGTTTTACGAAAAAAAAAGTCAGGGGCCAGGAGCCTCTGCATTGCCAGGACGAGGGCAAGGGCAAGAACCCCAAAGTCCCGAGCTTCTCCCATGCGGGGTGTGGGTGGGGCGGCGCTGGGCCCCGGGCAGCGGGCTGTGTGCTCCCGGGAGAAGCGGCCGGGGGTCCGCGCCGCCAGCCGAGCCGGGGAGAGCCGCCAGGCGCCCAGGGTGACCGGCAGCACCGGCCGGGGCCGCCAGCAAACCCGCCACCCGCGCCTGGTGGAGCCACAGCGCCATCAAGCGGCCACCCGGAGAACGGCCGCGTGGGGCCCGGGAAAGAGGTCCAGGGCTCCCAGCCCCGAAAGGCTCTGGGGGAGGGTCTGGAGCCCGGGCCTGGGCCTGCCAAGCTGTCACTCCAGGCCCGCAGGCAGGAGCCTGCAGACGGACACCAGCTGTCCAGGCGCACCACACAACCCAGGGCTGGCCAGGAACCGGCTGCCCTGGAGGATGCTCGGGGGCTGCTTTTGCAATCCCAGACCCACCCTCTCCTCCAGCAACTTGCTCCAAGTTAAAAAGGATTGTTTCCCAAGAAGAGTGGGGCCAGAGCAAAGCGGAGATCTGATGGGCAGCAGGGCTGCTGGTTACACCCTCGGGGGTTGTGCGGAGACACACAACAGCAGTGAGTCAGGTACGTGGCCCCAGGCCTGTGTGACAGGCCACTCAGTACGTGTTCCCGGAGAGTGGGCTTGGGTCACAGCCCACAGCCCTGCAAGGGCCACAAACGCGGACGCCATCTCTCCTGGGACACGGCATATGATTGTGTGTGTGTCCCGGGACAGAATCTGGTCCTCCGAAACAGACCACGGGGGATCGCAGGAGAGGAACACATGCCCTCCATCCACAAACCGCAGCAGGAACCCAACACAGGAAAATGACAAATCCTCAGAACCCCAACCAGGAAAATACATTTTAATAAGAATATTATGTAACAGGAAATCATAGCAAAGGCACGGAGTGTTTGCTACGTGTGAATGACCGTGCTAATTCCTTTATACACACTATCTTACTTAATCTTGCAAACTACCTTAGTAGATTTCACAGAAAAGGAAAGGGAAGTACTCCGAGGTTAAATAACTTGCCCAAGTTCTGCGGCTGATCAGCAAAGCTTTGCCTGGATCTCAGAGCCCAGAGCCTGCTCCCTTTCTTATTGCCTCCTGAACCCCCTCCTTCCATCCAGCCCCCGTCTCCCAGGGGTGGATTCAGATTTAGTGGGACCTGAAGCTTATTCCTTTTTCTGGAGGGAGGAGCAGCTTCTTTAAGAAGAATAATGAGGTTTAAAATACACAGATGAGAGATGCATAGCTCAGTGCAGGGTGTAGAGGGCCCGTGCAGGTGAGGGGCTGTTGCTTCATTACCTCCAAGGTAGATCCACCTCTGCTCTCCCCCACCTCCCCCTGCAGCCGGTTTTCCTGCCAACCCCGCATCCACGCCTCCCAGCCACGGCTCTGGCCTCTGCAATGGACAGCCATGCCCCACCTGTGCCTGAAAGTGCTTTGACTCAAGGTCGCCAGTGACACCCCAACTGCCAAGTACAATGAGTGCCCTGCTGCCCCACCCCCCTGGAAGAATTCTGCCCCCGACATTTCCCCTCCTACAAACTCTTCTCCTCGGGGATCCTGGACACTACATTCTAGTTTTCCTCTCAACGTCGGCCGCTGTTCCTCTTTGTTCCTCACTGGTGGAGCTCCGGTCACCTGCTCCTTCAATGTCCAGGTGAGCCTGGCAGAGGACAGAGCACAACCTCTGAAGTAGCCAGACCCAGGATTAACCCCCGTCCCCGCTTAAGAGCTGTGTGGCCATCAGCAAGTCGGTCACCCTCTCTGAGCCCATTTTCTCTTCTGTATAATTGGGATGAAATGCCATAAGTTATTTAAAAGCTTAAATGACATAATATACGCAGAGTGTTTTGTAGGATGCCCAGCACACAGTAGGGCCAGTGTCAGCCCCAAAGGCCAGTCCATCTCTCTGTCCGAGGCCTTAGATGACCAGTTCCAGCGCCTGCAGAATCACCTCACCCGTGGTCCCTCTGAGGACCTCGTCTTGTCTCAAGTGCTCATGGCATCACCCTCAAGCACGTGCCCTCCCTTTGCTGATTTCTGAATGGCACAGGCGACACTATATGGAGACAAGAAACCCAGGATTCATCCCAAATCCACCGTCCACTGCACCAACAGTCTCCCTGGGATCCATCAACCACGCCAAGGATCTCCCTCCCTCAGCCCGTGCCCTCCCCTCTGGCTCGTGCCCAGGTTCTCCTGATCTTGCCCCAGACCTCTGACCAGCCTCCTACATGATTTGCATCCCCGCTGCCCCCGCCTCCGCTGCCCCCAACCCATCCTCCTCACCAGAAGGGCGAGCTTCCTCAAACACAGTTCAGATTATGCTATTTCTCTGCTGAAGACGCAATGTCTGCATTTCCATCAGTGTAAGGGTCAGCCGAGCCACAAAGCCCAGGACTGTGAGACTCCTGTCTCCCCTGTGCCTGCCTCATTGCCCCTTAAAGCCCCCTGCTTTAGGATTACGATTATGATTCACTCAGACATCCCAAACTATCTGCATTTCCCAAACGTGGCACCAGGCTCCTCTCCCCTCTGTGCTTGTACACACACTATTCCATCACCTGGCAGGAGGTCATCACCTCCTTTCTCTGCCAACTACTGTCAGAGCCCATGCAAATGTCACCTCCTCTTAGAAGCCCTCCAGGATGCCTCCTCAAAAAACAGACCAATTCCCTCTGTATCCTGTGTGTGCCCCAATCGCGGCACTAGTCAAAGCCTACAACATTCGGATTTATTTCCTGTGTCCCGGGCTACGTGGTGAGCTTTCTGAGAGCAGTACCATCTTGAAAGGTGAGAGAGTGCCGAGGTCAAAAGGGTGAGTTCTGGAACCAGACACCCTGGGGACAAGGTACAGCGCCTCTCGGTGCCTTCACTCTGTCATCTGTATCGTGGGATAAGGGTGGGGTTCCCCTCAGAGCGGCGGCGGGGGGCGGGGAATAAACTGGCTTAGAAAGACCTGACAGGGGCGTCTGGGTGGCTCGGTCGTTGGGCGTCTGCCTTCGGCTCGGGTCATGGTCCCGGGGTCTTAGGATCGAGCCCCGCATCGGGCTCCCCGCTCAGCGGGGGTCTGCTTCTCCCTCTCACACTCCCCTCACTTGTGTTCCCTCTCTCGCTGTCTCTCTCTCTAATAAATAAATAAAATCTTTAAAAAAAAAAAAAAAAAGAAAAGAAAGAAAGACCTGACATAGGCCAGCACTGAGCAAGGGCAGTAGACCGTGAGCCCCACAAGTAATTTAAAATGTTCTAGCAGCCACTTTAAAGAGCTCAAAAGAGGGGCACCAGGGTGGCTCAGTCAGTTGAGCATCTGCCTTCAGCTCAGGTCAGGGTCTCAGGGTCCTGGGATCGAGCCCCATGCTGGGCTCCCTGCTCAGTGGGGAATCTGCTTCTCCCTCTCCCCCCACCCCGGCTTGTGCTCTCTCTCTCTCCCCCCTTCTCTCTCTCTCAAATGAATGAATAAAATCTTAAAAGAAAATAAAGAGCTCAAAAGAATCATACGAAATGAATTTTAATAATGTTTATTTAACCCAATACATCTCACGTCTTATCGCTTCAACACGAAATCAGTATTTTAAAAAATTATTCATGAGCTATTGTGCTCTTTTCTCATAGCGAGTCTTTGAAATCCACTGTGCACTTTCGCTCTGAGAGCACCTCTCGATTCATGTGTGCGGCGCCTGGCGGCCGCACCAAACACCATACTCCAGGGGGCTCCCCTGGGAAAGTACGCTGGGTAGCCTGTGCCCGGTTTCCCCCAGATTGCACCCCCCCTTCCCTTGGCGGCTTTTGCTTTTTATCCTTTCACTGAAATCAGCCGTAGCTGTGAGCACAGCTATAATGCCAAGTCCTGTGAGTTCCAGTCAACCACTGAAACTGGGGGTGGTCTAGGGGTCCCTGACTCAGCCCCCCTGCCAACGTCCAGGTCCCGTGTTCACCAGGCAACCACCCAGCTCCCAATGCAGCCTCCCAGGTGAGAATCTGTGCAGGGGAGTCTCTCTCATTTTAAGTGAATAGACAAGAATCCTCTCTTCCTTGGTCACTGTGGATTTAGTTAGTTTTCTTTTTTTGTTTGTTAAAGATTTTATTCATTTACTTGACAGAGAGAGAGCGCAAGCAGGGGACTGGCAGGCAAACGGAGAAGGAGAAGTAGGCTTCCCGCTGAGCAGGGAGCCCAATGTGGGGCTCAATCCCAGGACCCTGGGATCATGACCTGAGCCGAAGGCAGACACTTAACCGACTGAGCCACCCAGGCGCCCTGGATTTAGTTAGTTTTCACTGTGTATCCAGAGTCTGAACATCTTACAAGTGTATGCAAAGTAAAACACAGAGCATGAGGCAATGGTCCTTTTAGAGCCATGTGCAACATTCATTCACTCAGGACCTCCTACGTGCCAAGCACAGGAGTCCTTTCCCTCATCAACAAACGAACAAATAAACAACGACAACCGGCTGATACACTATCGGCAGTCGAAAGGTGTTCAGCTCTTACAATTGCTTTATCCTCTATGACGTCATTAACACTGTTGCTGTGTCATAGGGACCTTCTGCGAGTTCCTCCCCGAGGACCAACCCGGAGGCTGTGTATATCCTCTCTGGATATTCTGGAATTTGATAATTCCTAGACTTTCAAGGCTGGAGCCACATCGAGGATGAGGATGCCTTCATGGGGCTGCCTTCTGACATTGGTGGGCACACTTCTGCCTCTGAGGGCCATTTCCTTCGTTAAAAAAAAGATATTAAAAAAAGGTTTTAATTGTATCTTATCACTGTGTGGGTAGAAAGACAACGTAAAGGTAATCCAGGGTGGATACGTTATTACATATAATGTATTATATTCATTTTCCTTCTGATTTTAAAAGAAATTGAAATTAAAACACTTTTGTGGGCCCTGAAAAGTATCCCGGGCCCTGAGCCCCAGGCCTCTTGCACCTGCAGGACACACTGGCCCTGCTCAGGTAGGGCCACTCCTGGGTGGGGGATCCTGAGGTTGTCATCTGTCAGGCAGGTTTTTACAGATGGAAAATGTACGTATTTCAACCTGTGTCCTCCTTCCCACAAAGCAGGAAGCCACAATCCTATAAAAGTCCTGTGAGTCATCCAGAGGCCACAACCCAATTCTTCAGGCCAATACTCACAGGTGGGGGGGCAGGGGGAAGTCCACCCATCCCTCAGGCCTGCAGACGGTTTCCTTGCATCTGGGTTTTTCACGAGGATGCTGTTTTCATTCCAGTCTGCAAAGCCAGTTGGTCCCTCCTGCCTCTGTGTCCTCCCCATTGCTAATGCAGAGCTGAACCATAACCCCCACCTGTCGAGGCAATAATCCATTTAAATACCTGCCTCCACCCCCCAGCACAAGCTGAGCATGAGACACGATTCCATCTTTATTCATCACTGCTTCCCAAGGCCCAGCACATCACCTCTGGAAGGGAATGAAATATTTACTGCATATTAATTATATGCGCTCTCTATTCTAATTACCTTTCTATGTGAAGATGTGATAAGCGAATGGAAAGGATTTTAGCATGACAGTGCCATCAGCCAGAATTTCTATTACTTCTCCCCAAGACACATGTGGTATTCTTTCTATTTTACACCCAAGGTCTCTTCAATTAGTACATCCTGCCCAAAACACGATTATTATGTGGCAAACATTAATTATTCTTATTTTAAAACAAACAAAAGGAGAGAATTCACTGTCCAGCTAGCTGTCCAGCATTCTGTGAATGCAGGTGCCAAGAATACCCAAGGCTGTGACTTCCATGATGCTGGCCCCTCTCTCACGCTCTCTCTTGCTCTCTCTTAGCCCGGCTGCCACCATGTGACCTGTCCTACTGAGAGTCCCGTGTGACAAGGACCCAGGGCCCTCAATCCAACATCCCGTAAGGAACTAAATCTGGCCGACAACCTTCAAGTGAGCTTGGGAGTAGACCCCGCCCCACTCGAACCTTCAGATGGCTGTAGCCCCAGTCACCCCCCTGACTGCAGCCTCCGGAGACCCCCTATGTCAAAGGACAGCTGCACCACACCCAGATTCCCGCCCCACAGACGCCTGAGACAATACATGCTGTTTCGAGCTGTGAAGTTTGGGGTCATTTGTTACGCAGCATTTGGTTATGAATACAAGTAAGTACGAAGAACAGTGCCTGGCACATGAGGTACTTGAATATTTGCTGAATGAGTGAAGAGCAAGAAAATTAGATGCCAAGGTGATGACACAGCACCTCGAGTCTCTTTTAGATGAAGGCAGGGTCTAAGTTAACCATTGTAGAAATACGGACCTCTCTGCTGGACTGGATCACCCCCAACGTGAGGGCCGGCCTGCCGGGCGCCTACTGTCCTGCTTACAGTTTCACACTGCTATGCAGTGACAAGAGCCTCTGACCCATGCCCCACCCCCACCCCCAACCCACCCTCACAGACCGGGTGCACATTCATCTTCCCCAAAGCGCCCCCGTCCAAAGCCTTCCCAGTGCCTCCCAATGCAAGCATCATCAAGGCCAAAACCGTAAGTCAGCATGGACGGCCCTCCCAAAGCCGCCCTCACCGCCCACCTCCCCGCCCTGCCCAGCAGCATCTAAAGCGTAAAAATCTACTTTGTGCACCAACTCCTTCTACCACAACCTAGTGCACACAATTGGGTAACTTAGAAGTCTACTGTCTACTCACTCACAGAGTCCGCTTACCATGGAAGTCTGACTCTTCTCCTCGGGCTGGCAAGCTCACGCCCACCCCCACCCCCGCGCTGACCCGCCCCCTTCAGTCCATAAAGTTAAGCAGGGCAGCCCTAGGCTGCGCCTGACACTCCCCATAGCTAGTGTTCATCCCTCTGCTCTTGGCAGTCTGGCTCCCTAGCTCAGAAGGTCCTAAATGAATGTATTTTTATGGGCACCTAACCAGGACACCCTCTAAATTGCTCTCCTTCTCCGGATTCAGTTAAAGTCCTTCCTGCTGTAAGGAGACCTAATTCCTTGCTAAGGCCTAAGCGGTGACGCCACATCAGCTTCGTCTACACTGGCCCTTCCACTGTTAGCCAAAGCCTCACGGGACCCTCCTGCCCCACTGCCTGCCCTCAACACCTTCCTGATCATCTCACTCCTAGACCTCCGGTGTCACCCCTACATAAGGGGTCTTGGGGGTTGCCTGGAGGACCGTCCCTAACATCCACGTCCCTAACCCCACTGCACATGCAAATGTCCCCTTTGAAATAAACCAGTGGGCTGTGACTTGACTTCCCCTCCCACCAACCCCACAGAAGCCCCACTGTTGTTGGCTCCTCCCTCATATCCCCACTGAAAGAGGTGAAGTCCCTTCTCCCAGACAATTCCTGGTATATTTTATGTCACTTATCTGTGACTACGCTGGCTTTAGCCCAACCATCCCATAAACTCCTGGGGAGTGGGGTGGAATCCTCTTGGAAAAGAGAATCTCCTTCCAACTCCTAAAGCCCCTGCCTCACCCAGTTCTTCCCTCACCCCTAGCAGCATTTCCTCCTTTTACATTCACCTGCACATGTGGGTGCACTCACACACGCATGCACACCTGCTCACACATGCACGTGCACGCACACTTATGCACACTGGCCCCAAGCTGGGCTCCTGACCCACAGCTTAGGAGCTGATCGTGAAGGACACTAGCATCATGCCCACTTGTATTTAATAGATGTCAGTGAAATTTTAGCCACGGGAAGACACAAAAGGGCTCATGGGAGGGAACACCTCTGTGTAAGGGACCCGTGGGATGGTCACAAGAGGTGCCTCCCAAGAAACTTGAAAAAAAAAAACAAGAAAAAGGGCTTCTTGTGAAATTAAACTAATTAAAGCAGCAGATAAGAAAAGACAGTCCCCTCGCTGAGTGGGATTGTGACGCCCAGTGGGTCACACTGATGCACCTAAAGCAGGCCTTGTGTGGAAGCAATGGCCTTCAGACACGCAAATCACACGCGTGCACTCACACACGTGTGCACAAGCCCACACATGCACGTGTCTACACACTTCTAAGTGTGCACACACACGTATACCCACACCTACATCATACACACTCACCCATGCACACACACTCCCATACATTTGTGCACACCCCACGTGTGTGCATGCAAACGTGGGCACACCTGCACGCTCATGCATTCACCTGATGCCCATGCGTACACACGCACACACTCAGACACATGCACTCATGCATATGCTGACACACGTGTGTACACACTTCTGTGCATGTGCCTGCACATGCCCCGCCCACATGCATTCACAGAAACACACCTGTGCACACGCACACTCATCCTCTACGCACACACGCACATGCACACACCCCCACCCACCGGCACACTCACCCCCGGTTCAAAGAGCTGACAGGCAGTATATGGCCCGCTCCAACGCGGAGACTGGGGGCACCTCCCTCTAACTGCTAAGCCTACATTCACCAGGCAACAGCCTGATTATACGGTGGTCTCTTAGCTGCCCTGAAACCAGGAGGCGGGTGGCCATGGCGGGGCTCCAAGAATTCCAACACCTGAGAAAGGACAGCTCCTACCTGCACCAGGACCTGATGTGCACGTCCGTCCTGTTTCCTCTAGGCGCCTGCTCATCGCCAATCCTGATGGAGCCAGGACCCCGACCCTGGAGGACTGCAAGGCCTCTGACTCCCTCTGGGTTTCCCTCACCCCCTGGGGTCACCCCTGCTTCTCAGCCGAGACCATCACTTCATGCTGGGGCACTGGAGGGTCGGGGGGGAGGACGAGAGAAGGGGTGAGGGGTGGCCCCACACTCACCCGAGGTCAGCAGCCCCCGTGAGGTGCCACTGTGGATACCAGGGAAACCATTCAGGCTAAGATGTGATGAGTGGGTGATGATCTAGATCCAGTCCTACCATGGTTTGGCCTTGACCTTGCAGGGGACCCTGAGCAGTCCGCCCTATCGGCTTCCTCGTCGGGAATATGGAGCAATGCCTGAGTCCTGCTCACAGGGTGCTCTCAGGGTTAATAACAAAGACCTATATGAAGGTCCCTCTAAGCTCGGAAAGAGTTATTACTATCTCTCTAAGCTCGGAAAGAGTTATTATTCTCTCTCTAAGCTTGGAAAGGGTTAATCCATGATCAAGACAGCGAAAAATGCATTTTAAAAGGCATGCATGAGCCCATACTGATATAAATAAACAACCCAACAGATACATTAATGGGAAGGGGGAAGGACAAAATCCCTTACAGAAGAATTCTAAACAATATAGGCAGGTACTCCCCCCTTCCAGGAAATGAGCTGGCTTCCCCTCCTGTTGAGCGTGGGCTGAACCTGGTGACTCTCTTCTAATGAACAGAGTATGGAAGGGGAAAGAAATAGCTAATGTGCAGTGGAGGCACCTGGCTGAGCCACCTGATCCGAGAGATGAAGGTCAATGTCACCAGGGAGAAGTCATGTTGACATCACATACCCCTGATGGGAAGCAAGGAGAATACTTCACCTCTATGCTATTCTTCCCCAAACCCCAGTCTATTAGGAGAAAACATCAGACAAACCAAAATTGAAGGACATTCTTCAAAACACATGACCGGTACTCTTCAGAATCGTCAAGGTCGTTAGAAACTGCCCAGACCAGAGAAGGTTAATGCAGCGAGGGATTCCAGATTGGATCCTCAAGCAGAAAAGGGTTATTGATGTCGAGACTAGGGAAATGCAAATCAAGTCTGTAGTTCATGGCACAGATGTTAATGTCTTAGTTCAACGACTAGCCCAGGGTTACGGAAGATGTTACAGGAACACTCTGTACTAACTCTTCGACTTCCTGGTAAATCCAGAATTATTAGAGAATAAAGAAAAAGTTTATTTTTGAAACTGTACTTCCTCCAACAGGTGGATAACTGGCCAAAACCATTATCCACCCTACTCCCCACCCCAGGAATGATATGAAAGGATGCTGCCAGAAAGCTGTATACAAACAGATCCATGCTCCATCACGAAAGGACCAGCTACTGCGTGCCAGGCAACTGATTGTCTCTAATTCCCAAACCACCTCGAGCACCAGCCTCCCTATAAACGGGAAACAGACAGTGGGGGAAGTTGAGTCCCATGGCATTAGGTGTGCTTCTGATCCAGGGCTGGCCCTGAAGCACAAGCTGTTGTCCACGAGACCAGAACCATGGAAGACCTGCACCTCGTCCTATCAGAGACCTCAGTGCCCTCCTTGTGTGTTTTCTGGAGACATTCGAGCTGGAACAGAGCAGGGACAAGGCCTCCCGTTCTTGCGAGTCCCTCCATTTTCCCATGAAGGTGGGATGTGACAGGGAATGAACCCAGAAGTTCCCTGAAAGTCCAAATTCTCTGTAAGAACAGGATGCCTCGGCCACGTGGCAGTTTGGGGGGAGCCCAGAGGGCCCAGGCAACTCTACCAAAGCACATGGACAATGTCATCTACGGAAAATTAACAGAACAGATCTAGAAGGAGAGGAGCCCCCTTCTGGAAGGGGTCCTCTGTAAGACAGGTTCGCCGTCCCCATCACTGGAGAGTTCTGCTGAGAGCTGATCCAGGGAAGAGCCACTAGGTGGCGACAGACCCCACCCATGTCAAGGAGAGGTTGTGCATGCAAGGACACAGGCCATCCCGGGCTCAGACACTGTTCTTGGCCTCAGACTTCCCAACAGCAAAGCTTTTTATAGGCCAGTCAGTGTTTCCTTGGCCACTGGCAGAAACCCGTAGACAGCTCTGAGCTCCTTACCTAGGAGCATACCCCCCAGACACACACACACACACACACACACACACACACACTCACTCACTCACTCATCTTGACAAGCATACTCACAATCACCACTGGGGGCAGCAGAGCTTCTGGCCCCCATCTTTTAAACCGCAAGAGTTCCAGGTCGAGAACCTAACTGCCTGGGTTTGAATCCCAGCTCCGTCACTTCCTGAGTGACCGGAGGCACCTGACTTAGCTGAGGGCCTCACCTTCCTCATCCAGCTCCTGGAGCTGGGAGCAGGGCTGAGCCCACTAGCTGCACAGCGATGATTAAGTTAGTTAACAGGTGGGCCACCTGGGTGGCGCAGTCGGTTAAGCACCTGACTCTTGGTTTCAGCTCAGGTCGTGATCTCAGGGTCGTGAGATCAAGCCCTGCATCAGGCTCCGTGCTCAGTGGCGGGCAGTCTGCTTGGGATTCTCTCCGTCCCTCTCCCTCTGCCCCTCCCGCTGTGCTCTCTCTCCCTAAAATAAATAAATCTTTTAAAAAAATAAGTTAACAGGTGAAAGTCACTTAAATCAGTGCTTCGGAAATGTTTGCCATATTTTGGTGGTTTTTCGCCCTCTTGCGGGGGTATATTTACCCGCCCCTCGACCCCCCACCCCTAACCCGTTATATGGAGAGGATATGGTCTTTACTGTGGCAAGCCTAGACGGAGCCTAATGAACACTTGCCCTGCTCTGTGTCCAGTTCCGAGAACTGAAGACTCGGTTCCTGGGAGACTATCTCAGCCTCTAACCAGTTTCAAAGAAACCACCATAGCAGACCACCCCTTATGCAGGGGGGACACTAGGCAATGTCCTGTATCTTGAGGGAGACCCCAGGAATTTGTACGGCAACGTTGCAACGGGTTTTATCCTTGCTTTACTGAGAGGTGGGGTTTTTTTAAAGGGTCAAGGTGAATGTTTAGGAACAAGTGCTTGAAAATTTTTTCTAGGCTAAGATACGACAGCCTGTGACCAAACCTTGGCACTCAAAAGAGCTTGTTACTCTTGCAACTTGTGTGTTTTCTGGAGACATTCGAGCTGGAACAGAGCAGGGACAAGGCCTCCCGTTCTCGCGAGTCCCTCCATTTTCCCGTGAAGGTGGAATGTGACAGGGAATGAACCCAGAAGTTCCCTGAAAGTCCAAATTCTCTGTAAGAACAGGATGCCTCGGCCACATGGCAGATTGGGGGGAGCCCGGAGGGCCCAGGCAACTCTACCAAAGCACATGGACAATGTCATCTACGGAGAATTAATAGAACAGATCTAGAAAGCTCCAGACTACTCTAGACCGTATCCATGCCACCTACAGCGATTACAGCAGACCACTTTATCCTCGCTTTGTTCACGGTTTCATCTTCTTTTTTCTACCTTTATTTGCCTTATTTATAAAAGTAAGATTGTAAGTAAACTGTCTTAAATTCATTTGGCAACAAGGCCAGGTATAAGCATGTTTAACATTTTGCAAAGACATACAGCTTCTTTTTTTTTTTTTAAGATTTTATTTATTTATTTATTTGACAGAGAGAGACACAGCGAGAGAGGGAACACAAGCAGGGGGAGTGGGAGAGGGAGAAGCAGGCTTCCCGCTGAGCAGGGAGCCCGATGTGGGACTCGATTCCGGGACCCTGGGATCATGACCTGAGCTGAAAGCAGACACTTAACGACTGAGCCACCCAGGCACCCTCAAAGACACACAACTTCTTTAAAGCAACATCCAACTGGGGAGAGAAAAGGCAGCTTGGATTTTCAGGTTTTCAGCGCCAGCCTATAGTAAGTACAATTTGGACAAGCGCCTGCAATACCCTCACCTAAACACCAGAGGGCACTATAGCCCTAGAGTCTGGCTGGCCGCCCCCAGGCTGCAGGGGCAGAAACACCCCATAAGAAAAAGGCTCCTTCCAGACCCCATAACCATCTGAGCTGCAAGATGCTGCAAGATGCAGGCCCCGCTCAGCCTGGCTCAGGAAGTAGGCACCTGGGGGCAGGGAGGGCTGCAAACCTGGGCCCCTCAGTCTGTATTTGCATAAATTCCCACACTTGCCAAGTGCTTTGAGGATAAAAAAAAGACAGTGCCACGGCACATCAGATCACATCATTTACAGAACATTCTCCCCCCAACACCGACACGCACAGGTGTACACCACCTCATGACACCAGCCCCAGCCCCCTGAAGGGCGAGTTCCGTCACCCCACTCGCAGATGGGGAGCGTAAATCCCGAAAGTGCAAAGTGACTTCCATGGCCAGAAGTCCGGGCCGGTTGCTGGCCGAGACCTTGGGGAAGCATCACCAGGCCAGGGTGGTTTTCACGTTAGCAAAGCGCCTCCCAAAAGGCAAACATGAGCCTGTTCTCAGGAGGCCTGGCTTCAGTGACCCGGAGCTGGGATAAACCTGGGGTGAATGTTGCTGACAGAGCCCAGGGTGGGTCCCCAGGAGCCCTGGCCCATTGCCAGCAAACAGGGAGGTGGGGGCGAGGAGGAAGCCACCATTTGGAGGTCTGCAGCCCCTTTACCTGTCCTGAGACTTCCCTCTGCTCCTAAAAACATTGGCAGGTAGAGCCCCCCATGATGTCACATCTGCTGCTGGATCTCACTCTATAAAAGTAAGGTAGGAATGGGTGTGGGCGTCAGTGCATGCTCCCCACCCTCTACTGTGGGCCCTGTGAGACCCACCCATACCTCCCAGCACCCAGTCCGGCCACCGTGGCCAGGGCCCTATTTTCCTTCACCACCCAGCAAGGTGCTGCCCCCAGAGAAATGTGGAAAATACAAGAAAGAGACAAGGCACCTGCTAAATCCAGAGGTGTGCAAGCCCTGAGGACTAGTGGACACTCCAGATGGTGCTCCTGCCCCAAGGCTGACGGCAGAACGTGGCCTCCCTGCTACCCAGCCCCATACCCTGGGCCCCTGACATAGGAGCAACGGCTCAGAACCCCCCTGACAAAAATGCCCAAGGAGCAGCCACTTTTCACGGCTGCTGCACACCAGGATCAAAAACACGGGTTAAATACTCTGGCTCCAATCTTCTGTACCTATTCTCTTTCTGTCCTGTCCTAATAAATATTTTATGCCAAAAACAATCCTCCAAAATGGTTTCTGCGCACAGAATGACAATGTCAACCCTTCGGACATCCACAAGACGGATGAGTCTGTTGAAACCCATGTAGGTCCCTGAAGATCCCTCACCGGCCCGTCGCGAAAGCTACCCCCACTCCGGCCCCAGGCGCCTGTGAGTTCCCGCCGGGTCCACATCGGTGGCCCGCGTCACACGCAGCCTTGAGACTCTGGGCCACACACAAGCTCAGCCAGCGTGAACACACCATCGGTCCCGGGAGGGGGCAGCCCTGCTTCTCCCTGTGCCCCCCGTGATGCGTGAACCCAAATGCTGGGAGCGAGGGATCTGGAAACAAGCTTTGCTTTGGGTAGGTAACTATGTTCTTTGCCCAAGAAGAACATCCACCTAATGCGTAAGCCACGGCTCAGTAGGGCCTGTGCCTGCAGCCGCAGGACAGCCCGTTCCCAGCCACCACCCTTAGTACTGTCCCCCCGAGGCACCCTGCGGCCGGGAGTCGGGGGGTCTCGGTGCTGAGCCCCTGGGGAGAGTTATAACCACTCCTTGAGGACCTTCATCTCAGGACAAGAGGCTTGGTCATGGTAATGGGGGCCGGAGGCACAGGGGCAAGGTCCATGGTACTTTTAAGGGCCATGGAAAGGTTTTAATTTATTTTGAAATCAGAAGGAAAAAAGAACACAAACAAGTAGGCGGAAGGAAATGTCTTAATATATAATCTTGATATGTTTGTATTGATACCAACACAGTCATTTGTTTGGTTTTGATTTGTTTTTTTAGGGAGGAGGAGGCCCAGGAAGGCAGAAGCGCCTCGGGAAGTCGGCATGAGGCCGGGAGCAGCCTGGGAGGGAGGGTCCTTGAGCACGACAGCTTAGGCACCCTTGCGAGCGGGCCCCAGAAAGCCCCCCTGTCAGCAGGAGCCCGTTCTCTGCCCTGAGGGTAGAGCTTCTGCACCCACCACCCTGGGACACGGGTTCCGCGTCGCTCATGGAGTTCCCTGCTGCCGAGAAGACTCTTCAAAACTTGGGTCCACTTTGCCAAGGGCCTCATCCAATTCCAGGTCCAGAACTCCTTCCCACAGAGCACAGAGGACTGGATGGGGCCAGAAAACCAAGTAGATGAAACTCTGAACCTTCTCTCCTGAGACAAATCCTATCGCAAAGCTCCATGCGTCCCCTTTCCATCTTCCTTAGAATATTCATATCACAAAACTCACCATTTTAACCATTTTAATGTGTATGGTTCAGTGGCACCTAGCACGCCTACAGTGTTGTGCAGCCATCCCCACGCTGTTCCAGAACATTCCCATCCCACCCAAAGGACACCCCACCCCCTCACCCCCACCCTATTCCAGGACTTGGCGACCATTCACCCGCTTTCTGTCTCCTTCATAGAAGCAGAATCATATAATATGTGGTCCTTTTGTTTCCAGCTTCTTTCATTGAGCATAATGTTTTCAAGATTCATCTACACTGTAGCATGTCACTCTTTTTAGGGCCAAGGAACATTCTATCGTTCGCTCCCTTTTATTTTTGTCTCCCCTCTGTAGGCAGGAGAGCACTCCGAAGGGAAAGCGAAGCCCTCTATGACGGACACCATCCAACGTCACTGGCAAGCACTCAACACGGTCAGGGCCATGGGTCCTGTAAGCCAGGGGACGTGCGCCCGCACAAAACCAGATCCGCACCCACACCCCGCGACATCCTCCCCTCTCTTCCATCCTCCAGGGTCCAGGAGCCGAGCGCTACTCGGCACTTAGATCACGGGAATTCTAGAAGCAGCCAGGTGAGCGGGGGCTCCACCGTCTTGGCCATAAACCCATCTCACCTGGTCACTTCAGATGCTCTTACTATTAAAAAAGAAAGTACGAAGACGTTTATGATGGCCTTAGGGTGAAAAATGGAAACCCAAAGACACAGTGTTGGGGACTTGCTAAGAAAACAATGGTCCATTGACACAGTGGCTCTCCGGCCATGAAGGATCATGGTCAAGGTTCCCCATGACACGGGGAAATCTCCCTTGTTGTAAAAGTGACAGAAGAACAGAATCCGTACTTAGAGATGTCACACCGCTGTGATGCGGGTCTCTGGTCAAGCATGCCAAGGAGACAGCAGACATATTTCATCCTTAGGCCACTGCCAAGTGCTCAAGTTTCCTGACACTGTGTTAGTATGTCCTTTGCCGGGAGAATGATCAGTAAGAGCCTCCGTGTTCCTCACGGTCACGTTTTCCTCTGTGACATTTCCCATCACCTTCCTCCTCTTACAATGGTACCTAGAAGAAATCTCTTGGAATAAACGCTCGGCCACCCCCACCACAAACGTGTTCGTGCGTATCTGCATGCATGCTCACACCCACGCCCACACACATGCACACGCGTGCACACACGCACATGCATCCTGCAGGACCACTTAGCGATTCTCAAGTCGGGGCAATTGGTGGCACTTGAGGCCAGGCCATCAGCACTGGGAGCACAAAGCAGCTTTTCTCTTTCAAGGGGTGTTTGCTTAATGCTCAGAGCTCCTGAGCCCGGGCCCGGTTACAAAAAAGAGGAAGACTTTTCAACGCCTGGAAGGAATCCCAGTGCAGGCTGCTCCCTTTTTTCCATTCCCTCCTGTGCCCAGTGGTCCTTCCAGGATGGAAAGGCAGGAAGAGAGGAAGAGAGAGGTGTACAGCCAATGCGGAAACACAGACAGGGGGTTCCCCCCGGGGACACGGAGCAAGCCTGAGACTCAAGTTTCTCCTTCAAATGTGAAGAATCCCGCACCCCACCTAGAGCCTGGAAATCCACTTAAGGGGAAGAACGGTCCTTCAGCCACAGCTGCGTGCCAGGCTCGTCCAAGAACAAAACCGAAGCATCTCCAAGTATTATTTCCAGGACGTGTAGCTCGAGAGCAGGAAAAAGGAGAAACCAGAGGCCAGGAAGGCGCCAGCCACTTGCATCCTGCTCCTGAAATACCCGGTTTGACCAACAGGTAAAATGGAGAAAAAGAAGTTTGACAGCCTCGTTTATATGAGACTAAACGACAGACGGTGGTCTGCGCGGAATGAAGCAAACCGTGATACTGGTTTGCAGATACCACACTGGCAAGAAAACGACACACAAACACGAGAAACGTAAGAACAGGAAAGAAAAAAAAAAAAACAAACACCCAAGGTGACTTGAGAATGAGAATCAAACCACCTGCTCTGAGATCGGGACTCTGCAAATCCCAGATGCGGAAGGGGAATGAGCACCAGAAAACGCGTGGCCGGGAGACGGGATTCTACGGAGCCTGTTTCCAAGGACACAGGGGTCTGGAAAAGCAAGCGTGCTTTGAATCGTGGTGGAAAACAGCAGGAACCTCAGGACGCCTGGGTGGCTCAGTCGTTAAGCGTCTGCCTTCAGCTCAGGTCATGATCCCAGGGTCCTGGGATTGAGCCCCGCATCGGGCTCCCTGCTCCGCGGGAAGCCTGCTTCTCCCTCTCCCACTCCCCCTGCTTGTGTTCCCTCTCTTGCTGTGTCTCTCTCTGTCAAATAAATAAATAAAATCTTAAAAAAAAAAAAAAACAGAAGGAACCTCACCGGAGCACCTCCGGGGGATGGTGGCCCAGGAAAGCATGACCACGTGTCCCCGGCGGTAGTGGGCTTCCCCCACAGCCCACACTCATCTAGAATGTGCGACCAGGCGTCTGCCCCCAGCTTCCTCCCGCTGAAGGCAGCTCAGTAGGGGCCACAGCCCTGCGGCCCCCTGATGGCACCTCTGTGGACGACCTGCCTCGGGGCAGAGCTCTGCCACCTGCTCTGGCCGCGCGCCCCCCACCCCCACCCCCCCGGCCAGCCCGTAATGTCACGCCTTCTTCCAGAGCCCTGTCCCCCCCAAACCTCGCCCTCAGGCTGTATCCACTGCCTCCTGACCATTCTAAGGAGCAGCACCGTGGTCTTCTCCCCCATCGGGGAGCCCATGCCCTTGTTCACGCCGCCTCGGGCTGACCGCCTCGCACCTTCCCTTCCCCTCCCAGCGGGGCTGGGACTGGCGCTGAGGCTGGCTCTCTCTTCCCGTCTCTCTCCTCCCCTGCCCGTGCCAGACACCCAGGACAAGTTTGCTGAATGAATAAACGGCTCCTCTCTCCCCGTCTCCTTGGATGGGGGCTGGGGCTGGGGAGGTAGAGAGGAAAAACACCTGAAAATACATCTAAACGGTCTTTTTTTTTTTTTTTTTTTTTTTTTGATCCTTGTATGCAACAGCCTTGAGAATCAGCCAGGGAAGAGAAAACTCAGCTGCGGCCCTGGGGAGCCTTGGAGAAAGGAGGGAATTTGCCAACATCCTCCCAGACCCTCTCTGGGGAGCAGGAAGGAGGCCCTGGGAGGGTCAAGTCCTTCCTGGCTGGGCGGAGGGCGGGCCCAAGTTCCAATCTTCCACTTATTATAATTGCCAGGAAACAGAGCTCCTCCGTCTGTCATTATGACTTAATTAAGCCGAAACCGCCCGGAAGGAGGAAGCCAGGTCCATTAAAGCTGGCTGGCAAGGTGGGGCGTGCGGATCAGGAGCCCGGGCAGGAAGCACTGAAGACGAGACACTGCTCAGAGCCCCAGGTGCAGCCCCCACCCCAACTCCACCTGTGTTGCACGTTTCCAGTTAACCCATTCGAGGCCCCGTATTTAAGTCTGGACACACACACATACACACACACACGACTCAATGAAAAGTCGTCGGTGGCCACTTGGCCACTTCTCAGAATCCTCCTAAGTGATGTTGTATCATTGCGTGGACACCACATGCCCATACAGGGCAAATTTCCAGAGCAGATCAGCAGTCACCTAGGGCTGGCCAGGGAGGGGGGCCAGCTGCTAACAGGCACCAGGAAATCTGGGCCAGTTGGCGGGGGCGGGGGGGTTGCTATAAATGTTTCAGAACAGCCTTGTGGGACAAAAACTACATTGCAGTGATGGTCACACAAGTCTACACATTTACTGAAATTCACTGACTCGTACATTACCGTAGATGGATTTTATGGGATGTAAGTTATTTCTCAATAAAGGTGGTTTTAAAAAAAGGAGTTGGTGTCCACGTAGGAGGCTGTGGGGAAAAAAATGAAACATCACGTTGAGAGCCACCACGGGAGGCCACCGAGCCTTCCCAGGAATGTCGCCGGTGGTGGTGGGCAGGTCGCCCACAGAGATGGGTCTCTGCACAGACCGTGGGTTTCCAGGTCAGACAAGCCGTGCCCCTCAGCAGCTGTCTGATCCCGGGTCTGCCTTGCTGTTTTCTCATCTGTAAAATGAGGCTAATATTCACCCGCATGTGCAATGCCCCCAGAAGGGAGCATGTCATACACACTCAAAGGCCACTTTGGTGCTTTTGCTTTCCATTTAACAAGTACTTAAAGAGATCTCTGCAGTGTGCCCGGCCCTGTGTTTGATGCTCTGGGGGACACAAAGGTAATAGAAAAAGTGCTTTGTATTTTCAGGTTTACAACCTTGTAGATACACTAAAAAAGCAGCTCAAGGTAGCTGAGAAGAAAACATCAACCAGGGTCTAGAAAGTCAGTGTTAAAAAATCCAAATTTTGAGCCACAGCCTGGAGGGGAGGGGTCCCCAGGAGCGCCTCTCAGAGGACCTGGGGGCTGAGCTGGCTTTGAACGGAGGCAGGAGGGTCAGAGAAGTACGTGTCCTGAGACCCGGTTTAAAATCCCCCGCTCGGCCCCTCACCAGCTGTGATGCTGCTCAATGGGACACTGAACATCTCAAGCCGCATCAGTAAAACCAGCCGCAAACTGGAATCCCTTCCAATGCTTGTGTCAGGACGAAGCACGTGGAAGGAATGTGGCAGAGCCCCACACACGGTAGGCGCTCCGCTATCATCGGGCGCCTGTGCTTTTAAGGAGAGGTAGCCATGCAAGGGCAAAGAGGGGGAGGGAGGACAAGGGGGAGGAGGGAGGACAAAGAGGGGGAGGGAGGACAAAGAGGGGGAGGGAGG
>NW_022589744.1:9169094-9270198 GCF_004348235.1 Phoca vitulina
AGGGAGGACAAAGAGGGGGAGGGAGGACAAAGAGGGGGAGGGAGGACGAGGAGGGGGAGGGAGGACAAGGGGGAGGAGGGAGGGCAAGGCGGGGGAGGGAGGGCGCGGGGCGGGGGGAAAGAGGGCCCGGGGGGGAGGAAGGACGAGGGGGGGGGGGGGGGGAGGAGGGAGGGGGAGGGGGAGGAGGGAGGTCAAGGAAGAAGAGGGAGGGTGCGCAGGGGGCAGGAGGGCCAGCGGAAGGGGCGGGAGGAGATCCCCAAGTCAGTGACGACAAGGGCCCACAGGAGAGGCCTGGAAGGACCAGCCCTGAGCAATACCGTGTCCTCGATCTCCCCTGCCTCCCTCAGGAAACCTGCTGGACCCCACAGCTCAAGACCACAAACCCAGCCCCTGGGTACCATCTGCTCCCCTTCCTCCCACCTTAGCTCCAGATCCCCCCACAAACAATGAAGGAGGCCCCGCTAAGCGGAGCAGACCCCAAACCACAGGGAAGCCGAGCCGATTTCCTTCAAGAACAGCGGGTCCCACTCGGCCCCGTCCCAGCCGCGGTGGCAGCTTCGCAAGGCTGATGCGTCATCATCGATGATGAAGACGGAGGCTGGGCCCCCGGGAGCCAAGGAAATGGCCCGTGGGGGCCGAGCCAGGAGAGCGGCAGGGCAGAGCGAACCCCGTCCTCCTCCCACCACCGCCCTCGTGAGCCGGGGACGGACACGCCGGCTTCTGCGTGTCCCTCAAACACAACACATACCGACGTAATGATCTCAACACTCCTGCAAGACCACTTGCCGACAGGTAGTGGGAACCACCCCGTGTGTCTCTGCGAGTGAACACCGGCTTTTAGGGTCGACAGAGCTCGGTGGGCAGGTGAGTGACCTTGAGCCAAGTCATTCGACCTTGGTGAGCTCTGTCACTGCAAAAGGAGGACACACAAAGGCCTTGCAAGGCTGCGGGGAGGGCTGACACGACCACGGAACCCCCGGCTCAGTCCTTCGGTTCACTCAGAGCACCACCTCTGAGCCCAGGACCAGCCCGCACCACCGGCTAGCTGGGCGATCTCGGACCTTCCTCCTCGGGGAAACACGGGTAAGGATGATGCCTTCCCCATAGGGCCATCGTGAGGAATACGTGAGCGTGCATGGCTGCGTACACACGTGTCTGAGCAAGCTTCCCCGTATGCCCACGTGGGCATGGGTGTGTGCACGCCTCACAGCGATGGATGCTGGGAACACAGAATGAGCAACTGCTATTACCAGCTAAGAGTATCAGCACTTGCTGTTAACTCTCAAGCACAGAACTTCAACAGTGCAGAACTCCTCTCTCAGAACAGGGTTAAACCAGCCCAGTGCGATTCTGCCCCCCCCCCCCCCCCCCGCGCCCCCTCCCCACCCCTGCCGAGTGTGTCAGAGCTGAGTGTCCACAGCCACCAGCAGGCTTCTCCATCACGGCTCCCACTGGCAGGTGGCTGGCAGTCCCACTTCACCCAGCTCGGAGGGGGGCTCCTTGTGGGCCGTGAGGGCTGCTGTCCTGGGAACAAGACCCCTCACTGGAGAGCGGGGGGCCCTGTTCTCACCACCCCCCGGGACTGCGTCTCCTGCTGGGGTCCTCAAGCACTCAGCGCCTGAACAAGGGCAAACGCACCCCGACACCAGAAACTGCAGGGGTCGTACGAGACAGAGCACTGCTTCTGCCAAAGAGAGACAGGACGTGGGAAGCCAGCGGGGGCTCTAAAAGCCCCTCTGGCTAAAAACCAAGAAATCATTAGTTAGGAACCAAAGTGAGTCCCTGGGTTTGGGGAGACCCATCCACAGGGGGCAGCAGGGCGTCTGCAATCAGGGAAGTGCACAGGGGTGGTCATGGAGGGTCCAAGGTGGAAAGCAGTCCAGCAAGAAGGTCTCATGCCTCCAGAGCCCCCAGACACCCGAGGTCTCTGTCACTACCTGTGGCCAGGTGAACGGTGTCCCACGAGTGCCCTTCTCCCCACGTCCCATAGGGCCTGCCTCCAGGCTGGGGGGGGGCTTCTCTGCTCAGAGTCAGACCATTCAATCAGGCTGAGTGGGAAGCAAAACTATAGCCCACCGGGAGCCCCCAAAAGAAGACAGACCTCTCTATCCATCCTCCTTCCCAAAAACCCCAGGAAGACTCTCATGTGGGATCTTCTCTCGGGCCCCCCTCAAGGAGCAGAGCGGATGAGGAACGGATCCGGCGAACCCAGCCCAGAATGCAAGGCATCGGGGCTAGCCACCCCACAAACTGCCATGGAGCTTGCTGTCCTTCGAGGGGCCCACGTTCCCGACACAGAAGCTGCGATCCATCCTGCATGGGAGTCCTCCCCACATGCCTTCCCCCTGCTTCCCCGTCCCTTGCTTGCCCTGACCTCCCTAAACAAAGGTGCTTTTCTCCCTGCTCCTCAGGGTCACCACATTTTCGTCAGACCTGTGCTTGTTTTCTTTCTGCTTGGGCCCATCTTGGCTTGCCTCCCCAGGCACCACCGTCCCCCAGAGACAAACCCCGTATTGTTTTCAGGGACCTAATAAATGACAACACTCTCCCACCCCCTGCCACTTACCCCACCAGCCCGCGCAGCTCCCCCCTCCCCGCTGAAGTCTCCCTTGTGCTAAGTGTCGCCCTCCCCCCAGCGCAAGAATAGGAGGCTTATGTCCAGGGGAGAGAGAAACCTGCCCGGGCAAAGGGGTGAGTGTGAGTGCGTGAAGGTGCGGTCCAGAGAGAGGCCGTGTCGGTGGGCGACTCCAAAACCCAGCCCCCTTCCTCCCACTCAGGCCTGGAACCGGGGGGAACAAACACAGAGGGGTGGCAATTAACAAGGCCGGGGATAAAGCAGGAGGATGCTCAGTCCACTTGCCAAAACACGCCTCTCATCAAGAGGGCTCCCCTCGCCCACTGCCGAAGTCAACGAGAGGACGGATTAAGCCAAGCACAGACCGACTTTTCTCCCGGTCACATTGATGAGGTCGACCAGGCACGCTGTGGGAGGGCATGTGGGCGCCAGGGAAGGACGAGCACCAGTGAAAAGGGCTTGAATGTGGGCTGCGCCGGTGTGCGGGAGCGAGGAGCCGAAGGACGGCACACGTCATCCTGCCCAAACACAGACCCCCACGTGCGCTGTCCCCAGCCTCCAAAGCAATCCCCGGAGCCTCCAGCTTTCCTTGGATGTGAAAGAAGCCGCAAGGCGATGGAGAGCAGCTGCCCTACCTCCTCAACCACCCGCTCCGAGCCCGGACTTCATGCACGGTCCTGCCCGCTTGCCAGCCCCCCGGCAGGTCCGAGACAAGAGAGGCCAGCCACCCTCCAGGAGACCAGCACCTTGACTTCTGACCCCAAGCTGACGCTCCTGGCCCTCCCTGCCCTCGGCCAGGCCGTATGCGCTAATGGGTTCTCACATTCTCACTGTGGCCATGGCAAGGGTCCCACCCTCCTCTGCGCAGGGGTGGAGAGGTGGGATGCCAGCCTACCAGGGCAGGAGGGACCCGAGGCACAGGGAAATGCGAAAGAAGAACCGGGAGCCAAGAGAGTCCGTGCGCAAACCCAGACACACAGAGCCACGTGTATGCCCATCACGAAACACATGACCGTGTTCTTTCTAGAGCCAGATGGAACTCTGGAGCACATCTCAGTATTTTGCCTACGAAATAAGCGAAGGCAGAGAGAGGCAGGGTGAGCTCTCCGAGCTCTCTCTCCTGGGAAGTAGCAAGCTGATATGGAGACCCTGGATCCAAGACAACTTTCAGCCCCCTTTAGACGACCAGTCTATAGATCGAGGCACCCAAACCTCTACGCAACCAGGGCACACCCGTGAAAACCACTGCGCTGCCCGGAGTGACCCTGATCCACACCCACCTGCCCCTGGCCCCCTCTGCTGCAGGTTGCCACTGTGGTGTAAATGTCCCCGGGGAATATTCTGGAGCCCACGGTCGGTGGGGACTCCAGGCCAGTAATACTCATTTTCTCGGTCCGGTCCTGGGAGACTAGTCCAGGAACACACCACGGATGCAGAGACCCACCCTCCAACTGTCCGAGATGGAGCTGTTGTTCTTCCCTCTCCCGGACCCCTACTCGTGCCCAGCACCTACTCTGAGACCCAACCTCCTCCTCCTGCAGGAAGTGCATCTGCAGAGCCCGGGGCTCCTGCTGTCTGTCTGTCTGTCTGTCTGTCTGTAGGAGGTCAAGTTCTCACCAAGGTCGCTCCTCCACCACTTTCCCAGGGGTTAGGGGCAACTGTCGTCCTCCTGGTTCACCCCGCAGGCAGGCCCAGGGCAGAGCCCGCCGGCCGTGGGCAAGACAGGCTCCGCCAGACAAGGGGGAGGCCCAGGAGCCTCCTGCCCTGGGATGCGAGGCCCTGACTGCCCTGGCAGCTGTGATGTGTCATAGGGACCCTGAACTCGGCCATGAGCCCTGCTGGGAGAGCCCTCCTGGCTGCCACCTCACCCCCACCCCGCCCCTCCGGGCACCCACTCCTGGGAAGGGCTGTGCAGAGATGGGACACAGGCAACTTAGGCATTTCAGGAGCCCCCCCCCAACTCCCACATACAGGTCAACCCATCACCCTGAGGAAAGAAAATGGGAAGAAACAGACAGATTTGGGGCTGGGCAGGGGGGCTGGGAGCTGGGTCAGGGTTCCCCTCCCTCAGACATTCATGGAGGAGGTTCTCTCTTGACCACGGCTCCGGCAAGGTTCCTTAACTCAGCTTGTTTGCTGCAGCAGTCAGGCGTCTCCCTCCCAGCCCCAGCGGGCAGCCTCTCTGCAGGCTCCCCACCACAGCAGGCACACGTGGGAGCCGAGCGCCCCGAGGGCACAGGGCAGAGCTTCCAGCACTAAAGAGCAGGTTTCCAGCCGGTATTGGGTGAAGGGAGCAAGGAGCAGCAGGAGGGAGTGAAAAAACCCAAACCAAAGCCAGGCCAGAAGGCGAGGGCCTGACAGCACCGTCCTTCGGCTGTGCCCCTGAACCCCTCAGCTCCTCCCCACCGGCCCTTTAGCTGTGCTGGGCCCTCCTGCTGGGCAGTAGGCAGAGGCTCCAGGCTCGGACACAGCAGGGCTGCAACCCCAAGCGCGCCACTGCTTGGTGACGGGACGCCAGGCACCGTCCTTCTCTGGGCCTCCATCCCAGATCTGCAGAGCACTCAGTAGGTGTTCAACTAACAAGACTCCCATTCAAATAACCAATCACAGAAATTTCTGGTTTACGTGACTGAGTGCAAACCTCTTGCCACATTTAACAAAGGCTACACCAGAGTTACGGCAGGGGCCACGTGGGGGGGTCGGGGGGTGGGCCCCGCAGACCCCCAGGTGGGGCGCACGCACATAACCACACCCAGATGCATACACACGCATGCACACACAGAGCTGGGGCCTGGCCCACCAAGTGCATGAGTGTTGCCCCATCCAAACAGGTCAAAGAAAGAAAGGAGGGATTCCTCCTGGCAAACCAAGACAGACTCGCGCAAGAGCTTCTCGGGGACCTGGAGGGGAGAGCCAAGGTGGTTCTGGCTGAGTTAGAGCCCCCTGCCCCCTGCTGAGATTCCCCCTAAAGATAACCTGATAAGATAATGGCCCACAAGGCTCTCCCCTACCAGCCCCACCACAGACCCCTCCTCTGTTTGCTCAGACCCCTGCTCTCGGGCACAAAGTCTCTATTGGTCTCCCTGCAGGGGTGAAAATAAAGGGGGTTTTGTCCTTCTCCCCGCGGGTCTGAGCGAGTTTATGTGACGCTGCAGCCGGCTTTGTAAGCTGAGTATCCCAGGATAAACGCTCCCTTAAGAGTTGCTTGGCTTGGGACAGAGGGACCCTCTCCAGAGGAGAATGGGGAGCTTGTTCGGATGGTCTTTTAATATGGGGGGCGGGGTGTCACGGAGGACAGGCCTCCAACAGACTCTCACAGAAGGGTCTCTGTCCCCGGGCTACAATGGAGGGAATTCTTAAAGACACAGATGCAGAAAGGGGGAATGATTTTTTTTCTTTCCTAGGAGGAGGGGAGGGAGGTTAGGGTGGGAGGAAAAGGGGGCGTGGTGAGGACTTCTCCCTCCCAGAACAATTCAGGTTATAACCAGGCATCTCTGCCTCGAGGGCACCAGAAATGCCCCAGAGAGACCACCCCGCAGAGCAGAATTCTGGTGGCTTCTGCTGGCATGGCTGTGTTCGCTGGAGCTGGGTCTGCCTCCCAAAGCCAGGTCGGGAACCGCCAGCAAGGAGAAAAGCATCTCATTTTAACCTACGCGAAGGGCCTTCACTCCATTGTAGTAAAGGATTGATCCTTTGGATTGAAGGCAGTTTGAGTCCAAAGGTTCCCTGTGGAAAGGGTAGGGGGAGGCAGGACACCCCCAGGCCCTTCCATAAATAAAATTCTCCGCAGCCACCGGGCAAGGAGCGTAATTTACTCCTCTAGTTGCTTATTTTGGTACAAGGTCACCCTAACTTATTTCCGAAGACATCCCAAACGATCACAAATGCTGTTTTATAAAGGTCGCCCCACGAGAGAGCTGTGTGTTTTGATTTCGTTTCTGTTTAATGAAGTACTTCTCCAGGAAGCTGAGAGGTTCAGCAGAAAGAACGGGGAGTGATGTGTCCACCAAGAACAATCGGGCGTTTCTTCTTGCCTACCTTGCTCCGGGCCATCTGCCGAAAACAGTAAGGGAAACAAGCAGACACCCTCCAAGCCGAAAAGAATCAAGGAACCACCGAGTACACTCTAAGGTGCACAGGGAGGAAGCTGAGGCCCCAAGATGCGGCAGAACCTGCCCAAAGCCACAAAGCAAATTAGAAGACTTGAAAATGGGCAAAACCAGGGCTCTTGGCTGAGCCCCCAGTTCTAGGCACAAGGGACAGAAGCATGCGATGCCCAGGACCACTTGGAGCAAGGCCAGTAACACCTTCCAAAAAGGCAAGGTGCGTGGCCATTTTCCCAATGCAATGTGTCCAGATGATGCAGCCAGAGTCCACAGACCCCGCACCCACAGCCACACACAGCAACAAGATGGCAGGGGGGCGTGGGCCTTTGACCTGTCACCTCCCCGAGTAGATACTGTTTAGACTGGAGTCGGCATCAGGCCAGGTGCCATGATGCATACTTCTGATTGCACTGAAGAAGAAAAATCCACGTATGTGAACCAATCCCGGCAGTATATATTAGACTGTTAGCAATACAGACATTCCGGGAAGGGAGAGATTGGATAGGAGCAAAAATAGAGAGTGAGCGCCCATCGGTGAGTTTAAGGACAACCTAAACAACCACTGGACAGCAATACTGGATTCTAGGTCCCCTCCACCTGTGAGTGTCACTGACTAAGCACAGGGAGAGCAGGGGAAGGAGACAAGAAGGACACAGCCCCTCAGCAAAAGTTGTGACTAACAGGTCACAGGGAAGAGTGGGTTGAGACAAGCCCACTGCAGACCCCCCAGGAAGGAGGACCATCGAGGGCCCCTCACTGCCTCCTCCCCAACACCCCACGGCCGTCCATCCACTCAGGCCAACAGGGCTCCTGGGGCTGGCGGGTCACCACAGTCGTGGGTCGCTGCAGTCAAGCCAATGGAAGCCCTGTCCTGGGCTTCCCAAATTCTACCCATTGCAGCCCAAGTTCTTCGCTTCCGAGAAGAAAACCCAAAGGGAACTAGACCTCTGAACTAGAAAGTGGAAATGTTCATCCCCAGTTAAATCCAGCAGGAGCAGAGCACAGAGAGACAACTACGGCCCAAGCAGACAGAGCCACGGAGCGCATCCATTTCTGTAACATTGATAAGGGTTTTAAGCCAAGGAGGGACAAGAAAAGAAG
Source organism: Phoca vitulina (assembly GCF_004348235.1). Lineage (NCBI taxonomy): Eukaryota > Metazoa > Chordata > Mammalia > Carnivora > Phocidae > Phoca > Phoca vitulina. The sequence goes on from NW_022589744.1 coordinate 9,176,877, forward strand.
GGGGAGGAAGAATCCAAGATTCAGTCCATCTGATCTGCGAACTAGACACACCCTGACCGCTACCCCACCCCCACCCCAAGGCCACACGGGCTCCATTCTCCACCCTCCCAATCATGTCAATTAAAAGGTTCTTTGAGCAAAGGACAGAGTGCATGGTGGCTAGTGGGAGTGCAGCCCAGATGGGGCAAGGATTTCTCCCCTGCCCTTAACCCATGTGGAGGTGATGCTGGTACAGCCCAGGACAACTCTGTCCAATTTCCAAGCAGAACATCAGAAGGGCAGGCCTAGCTACCGGTGTGGTCTGAAAGCTCAGCTCAGCTTTGAGCTCAAGGAGTAAAGTGCACACTACGCTGTCCCGGTAACGGAGAGTTACACCCCCTTCAACACAGCATTTCCATCGAACGCCTTGATTGTGGGTCAGTCTACTTCCCTGTCCCGCTCAAACAGGTGCACCCAACCGTACAAGGTTCCTCTAGTGAGGACGCTAGACCGCCCCAGAATCATCACTCTAAATGCTAATGATGGCAGGAGATAGAAAATGTGACAGGAATCCAACTGGGTATGCCATGGCTTGAGCATCCCTCACAGGATGTCAACGACAAGAGGACGGATGACGTCGATGCGTGCCCGGGACACGAGCATCGCCTAAGTGCACAGAGTCAGGACAATACTACAGGGAAATGTAGTAGTTTCAAAACGAAATAGACCTGCATCCGGAGCCTGACTCCATGCTTCCCAGGGCGCAAGGACTTACTCTCCCAACCGGATTTTGTATCTGCAGAGAGGAAGGGGAGGATGGCAAGGCAGAAGAGGTAGAACTCGGGGAAAGGCCTGGAACCCGGGGAGCAGTGAGTCATAGGTCCTCATCAGGGAAACTCTAGTAGATGAATCTTTCAATGAATTTGGTGTAAATTTTTTTAACGCTGACTTCACTGAGAAGGGAGAAGGAAACGTTGTTTTAAACTTGCCCATGGGTTACTCAGGAGCAAGAGGTGAAGAATGAATTCAGAGCTATGGAGACGTTATCAAGTCCATGTGTGACTTTGAGCACTCTCCAAAAGAGGCTGGGGGGGCAAGCTTGCAGCCAGAAGCTAGGGGGATGCAATGATGCGCCAACCTGGGGGCAGATCAAGGTCTGGCTCTTCCGCTGACCAGCAAGGGAACTTTGACAAGGGACTTAAGCCCTGGGAGCCTCAGCTTCCTTGTCTAGTAAGTGGGGAAATACTAAATGCAGTAGCTAGCACATGTCCTAGGACTTCCATCACTTTAACACACGACCATCACCCCTCTCCTCCACTGCACCCCCCTCATCCGAAAGAGGCTATTGACACTCCCGCTTCGGAGTAGAAATCATCTATCACCATGACAATGAGCCTTTTTCCTCACGGAAGGCAAATGAGGACAGCCAGGAGCACCTGCCAGGGCAGCACACTGCCTTTAAGAGCTCGCACAACCCAGATGCATGAGTCACTGCTCCCCAAACAAAGCCCACCTGTGTAACGTGCAAAGCAAGCAAGGAGGGCCCCCAGCTGGAGCTCAGCAGCCCAGAGAGCAGAGCCGTCTAACACAGAGCCCCCAGAAGCCGGGGCGCAGGTTGGCACCCGTGTGTGTGAATACCATCTAAGTAAGTCCACATGGGCAGCTGGTCCAGGACAAGCCCTCTGTCTGATCTACCTGGGTGCTCGGTCTCCTCCCTGGGCTGCCAAACACAGGAGCTCAGCGAGAAGTCTGCACAAACCCATTAGCCCCATCTCCCATCGCTGCGCTTTTCACACCAGGAATAGGACCAAATCTGCCTCTGCAAGGTAGACCAGGAGCAACACCATTAGCCTGGAGGAGCTCACAATCGGGGGAGGTGTTTTCCTTCTATTTTGAGGAAGTCTCGGGTGAGAGCTGTCATTCCAAGCATCAAGTGGCTATTCCGGGGACAACTCTGTCATGCAGGTAAATGAGAACCCAGCCATGCGCGACCCCTGGCAAGGCAGGACTTCGAGATCCAAGAGCCAAAGTCCCAGCTCCCTGATGCAGCAAGATGATGTCCCGTGGAAAAAAAAAAAAAAAATGGACTCTCGAGTTCAGAAACTCAGAGGAGGAAAGAACTGGTAAGGTTCGTCCATTTGCCACCTGTCACTGAGCATTACCATGCCCCTACACCTCCTAGGTCCTAGCTATACAACGGGAAGCACAATGACTTCCCTGCCCACCCACCATTCATTCTGGCAGATTATCCAGTGGTCCAGCTCATTCATAGCAAATATCTGATGTTTCCCTGCATCCCGCCCTGCTCCTAAGGCCCTAATTTCCATTGGCGCATCCCAGTGGCTCTGAGGAGGGAAGCTGCCTCCACCCACAGATGAGCTGTGAGGCATGTGAGCGCAGGCCGGCCAATCACTGGCCCCCACCTCCTGGCCCCACAGATGGATCCGGGGGTGAGCTCCCGTGGGGTCAGCCCTCTGGAAAGCTGAGAAAAAGAGCATTCTCTTGCTCTGGGTCTGTGGAGGCAGGGGTCTGCAAATACTTCTGCCCTTTCTGTTTCCACCGAGAAATTAAAACACAAGAACGAAAAGCACTGGAGAAAAACAGAGAGCCAAATCACCCCAAATCACCCAAAAGCACAACACCTAGACTTTCCAGTCAAATGAACAACCCAAAACTTGGTGATTTAAGCCAGTTAGAATTGGTTTCTCTGTAACTTGCAACCAAAAGCACCCAAGCTAAAAATAGACTCTTCTTTTAGGGATGAGGAATGGAGCCCAGAGGGAGCTGGTGACTTGCACCATGTCACACAGAGGTTGGTGACTGGGCCAGGATGGGACCCCAGTGTCGGGCATTTGCCAAGACCGGAGTCTGAACCATGGCTCCATCCTTCAAAGCTCTGGAGCCTTAAGGATATTCCTTAAAGTCTCTAAACCTCTGACGTCAGAGATAATGATGCTCACCTACACCCAGGTCCACGAGGATGAAGAGAGACACGCCGGAACCACCTGCCCCCAGCCTGCAAAAGGGTTGGCTTCTCTCCCCGTCCCAACATAAGCAGTGCCGCACTGGTTGGTGGACCGTATATGTTGACCCCTCCCCCAGGAAGGCAGAAGGAACGGGGCAAGGTCCCAGTTTAGGGGACAGGTGCTATCAAATGGCCCTTCCGGCTGCGAACCAGGAGGGCAGCCCCACAGGCCTCTTCCTCAAGTCGGCGCCCTACAGACAGATGCCAGGAGGACAAGGGCAGAGAGAACGAATCTGGAAAAGAGGAAAGGTGTTCGTTCCAAGACAACATGTGGGGGAGAACAGGATAAAAACAGGTCAGCGGGAAGTGACCAGGAAAACAATTCCAGGAAAGGTGGAGAAGCCCCGTGGTCAGGGTGGAATTCGAAACCAGGACCGCGTCAGCTCTCTGGTTAACCACAGTCCTGGTTTCTACTTAAGAAATTTAATTAAAAACCCAAACATCTAAATTTCCCAACTGGCTTGCCAGTGGCCACAAATTCCCTTAAATTCAGAGAAGCCTCCCCCAGGGTGACCCTGAGGCCACCAGACAAGTCTTGTGCGAAGTCATAGGAGGAAGGCTCACAGGCAGGGGCCGGGGTGGGGAGAGGTCACGGGCAGGCACCTCCTCCCTTCCTCTCCCAGAGAGAAGAAAGCCTCCCAGGGCTGGGGACCATCCTATTCTGTCACCCCATGCACAGGAATAACATCTTTGTTTCTTGCTGCTTCATTTTAAAAATAAAAAGAAACATCAGAATGACAAAAATCGAAATGAACTGGAATCACGTTCATAAGGGCTCCTGGGACTGAAGGTGCCTTTCCTTCTGCCCCTTGGGGGAAGCTGCAGAGGCTGGGAGAGGCAAAGCTGAAGACCAGCCACAATCGGTCCCCAGGCCAGGAAGACCACTTACTACAAACACCTAACCGCCCTCCCGCCCCGAGGCTGGACGCACACTGGGGATGTCCGATGACCAACCGGGAAAGTGTGAGTTTTTGGGGCTCAAACGAGGCTTCGGGAAGAAAACCCAAGGAGGGAGCTAGCATCTTGACCCAGCCGCTAACCGGGGCTCTCCATGGGAGCCACGACAGAAATCTGATGCAGCACAACTGTGCTCGAAAGGACATTTTTGTTTGTTTGTTTGTTTTTAAGGTTTTATTTATTTATTTGACAGAGAGAGAGACAGCGAGAGAGGGAACACAAGCAGGGGGAGTGGGAGAGGGAGAAGCAGGCTTTCCGCTCACTGTTCACAGTGTGTGCTGGGTTAGGAGACGGGTTGGTCCTTCTGGGTCGGTTTCTTTCTGCATCTTATCACTGACCTGTGCCTTGATATCCTCTTCTGGAAAATGGGGATGACACCTGGCTGTGTCGCCAGGTCGACGGTGGTACCAGATGGGATATGGACATAAAATCACTTGAAAAACTCCAGTGCAAAGAAGCAGGACCTAAAGAACTCGCTAGATCACCAAACCGTTTAATGTACAAAGCAGACCTGGAGCTGAGTGTTGCCTGCTTAAACCCCCTGCTCCTCATTTCCCCGGGGGCACTTAGCTCCCAGGGAAGATTCTTCCTCAAAGAGAAAAGGAGATCCACAGACATCCTGAGTGTAAATCCAGGCAGGAAACAATCTAACCACCCTGGTCTATCTGCCTTGAAAATTAAAGTGCCACTTCACACTCAATGGGATGGCTATTATCAAAAACAAAAAGAAACGTGTTGGCAGGGATGTGGGGAAGCTGGTGGGAATGTATAATTCTGCAGCTGCTGTGGAAAAACAGGCCGGTGGCTCCTCAAAAAAAAAAAAAAAATCACACATGAGATGACTCTATGGTCCAGCAATCCCACTTCTGGGCATATACACAGAAGAACTGAAAGCGGGGACGGGGACAGATATCGGCACACCCAAGTTCACTCAGCATTAGTCACAGTGGCCAAGAGGTAGAAGCCACCCAAATGTCCATCAACAGGAGGATGAATAAACAAAATGTGGTCTCCACACACCATGCAAAGTGATTCCGCCTTCAAATGGAAAGAAATTCCGACACCTGGGGCGCCTGGGTGGCTCAGTCGTTAAGCGTCTGCCTTCGGCTCGGGTCATGATCCCAGGGTCCTGGGATCAAACCCCACATCGGGCTCTCTGCTCAGCGGGGAGCCTGCTTCTCCCTCTCCCACTCCCCCTGCTTGTGTTCCCTCTCTCACTGTCTCTCTCTGTCAAATAAATAAATAAAATCTTTAAAAAAAAAAAAAAAAAGAAATTCCGACACCTGTTACAACACCGGTCAACCGGGGGGACGCGATGCTCAGTGACGTAAGGCAGACACGGAAGGACAAATACTCTGTGACTGCGCTTCTGATGGAGACACAAAGCAGAACGGTGGCTGCCAGGGGTGGAGGGAGGGGGACAGGGAGTTAGTGTTGAAAGGGCGCAGAGTCTCAGCTGGGGTGGCTGACGAAGGTCTGGGGATGGAGGGTGGCCAGGCGGAAAGGCGGTGTGAAAGCCATTAACTGAGCACATGATAAATGGTGACCCTGGGGGCGCCTGGGTGGCTCAGTCGGTTAAGCAATGAACCTGCCTTCAGCTCAGGTCCTGATCCCAGGGTCTTGCGATCCAGCCCCGCACTGGGCTCCCTGCTACACAGGAAGCCTGCTTCTCCCTCTCCCACTCCCCCTGCTTGTGTTCCCGCTGTCAAATAAATAAATAAAATCTTAAAAAAAAAAAAAAAGAAGGAAAAATGGTTACCCTGGTAAAATTTGCCGCTATAATAAAAGGTGAAAATTTTTTAAATTAGCCAAGTGAAGAAAGTACAACTGCCGAGACCATTGTCACTTAGAGCTCCTGAGGCCTGCACCCACCCACACGCTGAAGGATCGGTCCCCAAAGGCCAGCCTCTCAGAGACCTTCCCTTCCACGCCTAAAGCACGGCAGAACCTTCCCCTGCAGAGGCAGCGAAACCAAGCCAGCTTCCCGCCAACCCCACGGCCGCAGGAGAAGGACGCAAGGGGCGGCAGCGGTGTCTGAGGAAGCATCCAGCAGGCGCTCAATACCTGCAGAAGTTGCGAGAGAGGGAGTGTGCTGGCAAAGGACGGGCCACGTGTCTGTGGTGAGGGAAAGGGCTCACCGGGCAGGCGGTGAGTGGCGAACGCCTTGTCGGCCGGATCTCAGCACAAGCAGAGATGGTCCCACCGGGGCTTCTCCGGCCCACGGAAAGCACAGACAACTCTAAAGTGAGACAAGGTCACTTCTGAGGAAAGGAAAGGGGTCCAAAAATCACTACAACCAGACCCTTGTAAGGGGCATTTTCCAAATGACGATGGGAGCTCGGGGGGCTCACAGACCCGAGGGGAGAGACTGAAGGTCTGACTCATTTCTGGAGACCCAGAACTTGATCATCCGTCCCCATGCAGCCACTGCTGTCTTAACCAACTCCCAAAAAGCACCTGGTTTCAAGACTTCTATGTGAAAACCTGTACCAACAAACCAAATGCGGGAGGAGGCGATGATTCACATCACAAAAAGAATGCCTCGACAGAAACTAGCCTTTTCAGCATTCCTCCGCTTGCTTGCTCGCTAGCTCGGATGCTTCCTCCAGGCCTTTCGCACGTCATGTGATCAACGGAGATTGGTTTGGTTTTGTAAAGACTTTTTCCAGGCACAAACCTAGTCTGCAAAGCACGCGATTTTGTACGGGGCATCTTTAGTCGATGGCATGGATCAAAGCGAGCACATTCGTCCAGGACCATTCTCTTCCTCCTGTAAAGTGAGCTGAGTGCATCTCCTATGTGAAGAAGGGGGTGCTACCCCACTGTGGAGGACCCCGACTGGCTCCAATGTCCAGAAACAGAAGTAGCAGTGGTCTGCGTGGGCACAACAAACAAAAGTACCAGTACAGGGCATTTTCTTCCAGCTCCCGGGGAACTCACAAACCCATGGAGGGGAGAGCCTGCAGATCTCATCTATTCCCAAAGCCCAGACTGCTGATCCTTTATCATTCACCCAAACACAGCCATTTCTATCCTCACCAAACACAAAGGATACCTGATTGCAAGCCTTTGATTTCAAAACATGTACCAACAAACCAAGTAAGTGCACATGGGGGGCCCAGACCAGGTGGAGGTAAGGCTGGAAGGCTTCCTGGAGGAGAAAAAAGAAAGCAGCTTCAGTGGGGAAAAGGCTCAATTCACGCTTTTGCTGGCCAAGAAGTCAGTCCACTCCCTGATTCTTAAAGTGTCCATCTGTATTGGAATGGCCTGGGGAGCCTGTTAAAAATGCAGGCCTCTGGGCACCCCCCCTGCTCTCATACATAAGGAGGGGGTGGAAGGGCAGGATGGCTGCTGAGAGGATTCATTTTTTTTTTTTTTTTTTTTTAAAGATTTTTTTTTTTTTTTATTTCTTTATTTGAGAGAGAGAGAATGAGAGAGAAAGCACATGAGAGGGGGGAGGGTCAGAGGGAGAAGCAGACTCCCCGCCGAGCAGGGAGCCCGATGCGGGACTCGATCCAGGGACTCCAGGATCATGACCTGAGCCGAAGGCAGTCGCTTAACCAACTGAGCCACCCAGGCGCCCCTGAGAGGATTCATTTTTAACGAGTTCCCCAAGCAATCCGTTCTTGTGCAAACCACAACTTGAGGGACTGGTGTGGCAGCTCAAAGTGAAGAGTCTGAGCCGGGAAGAGCAGAGGCTCCTGAGAAGGGAGGGCCCATGAGGAGTCACTGAGGAGAGGGGCTAGGCAGGTGTAGACACAAGAAGGTGTTCCAGAACCAGTCACAACATCCCCAACCCGGCTCCCACCAAGACTTCTTGTTAGGCTCCTCACTGGAGCTGCCCGGTGGCAGAGAAACGTCCGGGCCGGTGCACGGAGAGGGAGAGAGGACGAGTAGCCTCCAGCTCACGAGAGATGATAGGAAGGCTGCAAGTACCTCAAAGAGGAAAAGAAAAATGGACTCTAGGCGACCATGCCCTCACCACACCCCACCGAAACTCTATCTGGACAAGTGAAGTCTGTTGTGTTGAGATTCAGGTAACTCCAAACTCCCTGATCGCAAACAAACATTCCCTCCACTCTGTGTGGGCAGCCACCCCAAGCTGAGAGGGCCCTAATTCGAGTGTGTGCTGTTGGCAGGCGATTTAGGCTAACGTGGTCTCTGCTGTGGGGGAAGAAGGGCCTCCGTCATGGGCTTCCTCCACGGTGAACTCGGACGTTCTCTTATGCAAAGTCCCTGGGGCCAGCCTCCATCCTCGGCAGCCCGCCGCTTCCAAAACCCCCTCGGGCTGGCTCTCCTCACCCCTCTCGGGAGAAAGAAGTCCCCTAAAGAGAAGGGGGATCACTTCCTGCCCTTAATGGCTTGACAATACCCAAAACCCAGTCTGAGGGAAGAGCAGAACCCTTTGTTCCTTTAAATGTGCCAAGATAACCAGGAAACACACTCTCTGCTGGGTCTGCACGCTTAGCCGCCCAGCACACCTGCTACTCAGGCCGCCGTGAGTCACGCGCACAGGTATTGCACGGTGGACTTGCCAGCAGCGGATTCGATGCTCGGCGGCTCGCTCTCACGCACACCGGATGTCATCCATCCACCTACCCCTTGGAAGACGTGTCAGGACAGATCAGGCTATAACCCCATTTTTACTAAACGACTCACTCCCCGTGGAGGTGTCAGGGGAAGGAAGGAGGGGGACACAGAGAAGCTCCTGCCGTTCCCGGTCTGGGCTCCTCTCCCCTCCGAGCCCTGATGGGTCTCAGCTGCGCTGCCGGCCCTAAATAAGGAGGGACGAGGGGCGAGTTAACCTGGGGAAGGAAGTGGTGGAGGAAGGCTCGATTTAAAATCTTCTCCAGAATAAAGACGCTCTGCTGCGATGAATAAGGCCTAGTGTTCTCCCATAGGGCTCAGCGTCCATAGCTAACAATACTGCACTGTATATTTAAACATTTGCTAAGAGGGAAGATCTTCTGGTAAGTGTTCTTATCAACAAAATAACAATGATGATAAAGAGGGAGGGAGGAAACTTTTGGAGGCAATGCCTATTTATGGCCTAGGCTGTGGGAAAGGTCTCACGGCGTCCACTCATTACCAAGCTCATCAAGTTCTATACGTTACATCTGTCCAGCTTTGTGTACGTCAGTCACACCTCAATAAGGTGGTTTAAAAAAAAAGAAGAGCATCTTCTGAATCCCTCTCAACTTCCACTTTTTTAGAAGACAGAATTTTCTGCAATGCAAGGTTGTGAATTGGATCCTGGACCAGAAAAAGGATATTAATGGGACAACTGGAGAAATGTGAATAAGGCCCGAAGATTAGTTCCAAGTATTCTGTTAATCCCCTGGCTTTGACCACCACACTGTGGCTAGTAAGATGTTAACATTTAGGGAAGCTAGGTGAAGGGTATAGGGGAACTCCATGTATTATTTTTGTGACTTTCCTGTAAATCTAGATTTCTATCAAAATCAAAAGTGAATTCTTTAAAAAAAAAAAAAAAAAAAAGGACAGCATTTTTAATCCAGCTGCCTACTAAATCTCCCCTGAGGCCTTGCTAAAATAATTTACATCGTAGTCCTGGATGCAAACTTTAAGTGACTCTCATACCAATACTGGCTTCAGGAAAACCGAAATGAACACAACACTGCATTTACTCAGCAAGTGTCTTCCCAGCGCCTACCATATTCTGGCTCCTAGCCGTGGTAGTAAGCGATGGATACGTGGGGCTCTCTTCCTCTAGGCCCACCTCGGAAATATCCAGCCAGAGGGGCCTTCCTCTCACTCCAGACGTGACTCCGACTTAAAGCAAAGAGAGTGATTTCTGGGAATTTTCCAAAGCAAATAATCCAAAAAGTGGACAAATCTTTATGTACAAAAGATGCTCACCAATGCACTACTTCTCAGGGTAAAAATCCAGAAATACCTTAGTGTCCAACAAGAGGGCAATTGTCAGATTAGGCTTTGATGCGGGCAGAGGAATACGATCATTATTTGGGGACTGTTCAAGTAAAATCGAAAGGAAAAAAAGCAGTACACAAAGTTGTATACATTGCAGGGTTTCAGCAGTGAGGAAATGCATCAAATAGTCGGCACTACTCGGGAATGGGTATTTCTTCCTGCCTTTTCCACTTTTCTGTGCTTTTCTAAAGAAGACAGCGAGCATGAATTACTTTTAAAATCAAGTGAGATGCAGAGGTGGAGGTGCAGGTCAATCGTGGGACAGTTTAAGAGTCCGTCTCGGGGGGTGGCTGGCAGGGGAAAAGGGTGGGGAAGGGCCCACCTGAGCACTTCCAGGGACCTGGGTGTGGCCAGAGGCACAGGCTCCTGGGGGGAGGGTACAGTACCAGCACACACCACCTTTTCTCCTCCTGTGGCGCCTGACCTTCCCCCCTTCCCCAAGCAGGTGCTCACTGGAGGCATGGCGCCCTGAGAACATCCCCAGGGAGACCCCTGACAGCGACCAGAAGTTGTCTGTGCAGGAGGGACTTCTGGGCAGGAAATGGATCATCACCATAGGGTTGTGGGGAGAGAAGGGAATCCCACATCTGGGGAAAGCATCTCCTCCTGGAGCCATCTTCGGGGAGGTGCGGGGGGGAGTCCTGGAGTCGAGGACAAGCGGCAAGGAGGGAGAAGGTAAAGGAGGACCTCGGTTTATCTGTACATCAAGACCGTACTCGCTCAGTCATTCATTCAACAAACATCTAATGGGCGCAGACTCAGTGACAGGCACGGACGCAAAAGGACAAGGAGAGGACCGAGCTACGGATACAGAAGCGGTCTGCTTTTTTGTTCAGGACTCAAGACTAAGCCCCCTCCCCACGCTGGCCCTGAACCCCTTCCATTAACAGACTGCGCTGGGGGCGGGGGAGGGGGTACCGGGTAGAGGCGCGGGTGGACGCAGTGGACCGAAATCCTTCCATCTCCACCCCTTCAGAAAGCCCTGCCCACACCACCCCGGCGTCCGCCTGACCCGTGGCCCTGCGGTACAGCTGCTCACCCTAGGCCCGGCGACAGGGACATCCAGAAAAGCCCCAGCCCCCACGGCGAGAGGCGCGGCGGCCCAGCCGCATTCTGGGTCGCCCGTGAGCAGAGGCCGGGAGCTCGCCGAGGCGGCACCGCTCCCGAAGTAACGGGCCCCGGAGGGCCACGAGGGCAAAGGTAAGGGCGAGCGGCCTTCCCCCCCGCGAGGGCTCTGTCCCGCGGGGCAGCCAGCGGCTTGGCGGCGTGAGCGGCCGGACGGCGCTGACCCGGAACGCCCCGAGGAACGCTGACCCCCGCGAGCCGGGCCGAACTGGCTCCGCCCCGAGGCACAGGGACGGCCAACTGACCTCTGCGGAGATGTCAACACGAGAGCAAAAAATTCAATCCAAACCCGAGACCTTCAGAAAGGCGTCGCGGGGGAGGACGGGGGGGCGGGAGGGGAGACGAGTCGACTCACACCCCCTCCCTCGAATCCCGCAGGGAAACTTACCTCCAGGTAAGCGACCCGACTGCTAGGTAGAATCAGTCAGTCCAAGGATGGAGACGCGGTCGTGGGTCTTCCGAGCCCGGCTGACACACACCAAGTAATCCATGTTAGGGGGTCCGGAGCCCTTCCCCGCTTTCCATCCAAGGCCAAAGCGCCGGCAGCCCCGGGCTCTGTGCTCAGGCCCCGCGGAGATGACAGGACCTCGCCGCGGGGGTTCTCAATTGGCAGCATCCCCCCCCCAGCCTGGGGGCGAGCGCACCCCGCCTCCTGGCGCTCCGAGGGCACCCAGCCGAACGCAGCTCTTCCCTCCTCACTGCGCGTTGCCAGCGCGAGCCCTGAGAGCCCCGCCGGGATCCTCTCCGCCAAGCCCGGGAAAGCGCCCAGGACAGTTCCGCTCTCGGCCTCGGGTTCGCAGGTCCGCGGGGCCCGGGCGCCGTAGGGTGGGCGCCGCGGGGCAGCAGTGGCGGGGGGAGAAGCGCGGAGCTGCGGGCGCCCACTGCGCTAGCCGCCTCCTCCCGGGCGCAGCTGTACGGCGCGCGCCCGCACTGCCTCCGCGCTCTGCGGCGGCCGGGCCATGCGGCCCTTATATACTAGCCGGCCCGAGGAGGGGCGGGGCGGTGTGGGCGGGGCGTGGGGAGGGGGCAGCCGGGGGGCCGCACTGCTTCCTGGGAGGTGTAGTTCCCTCCACCTAGTCACGGCAAATGCAGAACAGCTGTAGGAAAGGTTGGGGTCCGCCCAAAACAGCTGTGCTCCCTTGCGGGCCTCGCTGTCAACTTCGTTAGGTCTAGGCTAAATGCCGCCCAGGATGACAAGCCTTGGTAGGCCTGGTGTCAGACGAAGCCAGCTAGGTCGCAGTCCCAGCCTGCCACGGAGGAGTTACGATGTATACCTCGGATTCTTCATCTGACACACAGGATATTACAGTTTGCTTCCACGGGGTTGTAGAGGGAGGTGAGCACACTCATTGCTGGCCCGCCGGCACAGGGGGGCCTGATCTCCCCATCTCTAACATGAACTGTAATCTCCTTACCTTTGTTAAGTGCTAAGCAAATGTGGTTTCAAGGCTCCACCTCTGAAAACCAAATTCCATCCTGGGACAACCCCCTCCTCCGACCCAGATTAAAATTCTGGAGCTGCCACTCACTTAATCAGGCTTCAGTTTCTGCAGCTGCCTCCCCGTGCATCCAACACCTGAGCACCTGCACACACTGGCAAAGGCAGGAGTCCTCCCTCAAGGAGCTCACAGTCAAGTGAGAGGAGGCAGTGACATTGCAGTAACTGTGTGGACCAGGGCACCTAACTGTTCCTGGGGGCATCAGCCAAGGCGTCCAGAGGGCTGGTGTCTGAGAAGAGTCTGGAAGGAATGGGTAGGAAGTAGCCAAACAAAGAGACACACAAAACACAAAACAACAAAGGCAGGCAGACAGCTGGCTGTGTGGGAGAAACCATGAGGGTATAAAAGAAGGAAGGGGGGACTCACTGGGGAGGAGGGGAAGGGTCTTGGATCAATTTCCTAGGGCAGCTGTACAAACGGGGTGGCTTAGAGTGACACGTTTATCATCTCAGAGTCCTGGAGGATATTTACACATATGTGTACACGGGTTCCTATCCACACAGACCTCCCTGCTCCCTCTGCTAAGAGGATGTAGAAGCAATGACACCCCAGCAACAATGAGCATTAGATCCAGGGTTTGTTTCTCATGTCGCTGGGCAATGAAAGGAACCAGGGCTCCTCAAAGAAATGGCTGATTTTAGGTTTGGGGCAGGAAATATACAAGGTGAGACTGGAGCCATCCGGTAGTGCCAGAAAGTAAGAGGGGCACCTGGGTGGCTAAGTCAGTTGAGCGTCTGCCTTCGGCTCAGGTCATGATCCCAAGGTCCTGGGATCGAGTCTCACCTTGGGCTCCCAGCTCAGCGGGGATTTTGCTTCTCCCTCTCCCTCGGCCACTCCCCCTGATTGTGCTCTCTCACTCTCTCTCTCTCTCAAATAAATAAATAAAATGTTAAAAAAGTAAGAAAGCATGAGCATACACACACCCACAATGATGGGGGTACATCAAAGGGATACAGAAACCACCTGAAAGTGTTCCTAATATCCAAAGCTGGGAAACAATCTGAGTAACAACATAAGTACGGTAGTACTGGATTATAACCCAAAGTAAAAAAATATAAATATTCATGAGTCCATACTGACTCATGTAGGAAGGAAAATAAATCTGTGCAGAATAATTCTAAAAATTTATGTAGGCATTCTGCCCTCAAGGAAGTAGAGCACAACTTTCTACCCCTTACGTGTAGGCTGCCCAAAAGTGACTTCCTTCCAAGAGTAAAGTATGGACGGGGGAGTGGTTGTAACCCCCTCATCATCTAACCAAGAGAAGAATTCCAGTGGAGGGACAGTCTACAAAATACATGACCAGTACCCCTCAAAAATGTCAAGGTCATCAAAAAAAATGTCAAGGTCATCAAAAAATGTCAAGGTCATCAAAAACAGGGACAGTGTGAGACACTGTCACAGCCCAGAGACATCCTGGCCTAGAAAAAGGATACTAGATCAAAACTAAGGAAATCTGAATAAAGTATGGAGTTCAGTCAATAACAATGTATCAATATCGATTCATTAATTGTTACAAGTACACCGTACTAATTAAAGATGCTAATAGGGGGACTGGGTTTGAGGTGTATGGAACTCTCTACTATTTTTGTTCTGGAAATCTATTCTAAAACTGAAACATTATTTTAAAAGTTAAAAATGTGTTTTACATCTTTTAAATACCTCACATACATAAAGGGGATAAAACAATTGTAATACCAACTCTCTTGTGCATCATGTTCGCATATTTTGGGGGCAGGTTCATAGCTTTCTGCTCTGTCCCACTGGTCAATTTTTCTAACTCTGCACTCCCACCACACTGCTTTAACTCACAAAATTCTGATATCAACATTTTGTGGGCTGTTTCGCCCACTTTGTCCTTCTTCAAGAGTTTCTTGGCTATTCTTGTACCCCTACCTTTCCATATTAAATGCAGAATGTGTGTCAGATTTCAAGTAAATAGAAATGAAAATTGTGGAGGAAAAGTACCTCCAGGTGCCCCTCACTGACCACAAAAATTACATATAGACTCGACAGCCTGGCATCAGAGTCTTCTACGGTCTGACTTGAACCCTCTTCTTCATCCTTGTCTTCCACGTTTGCCAACAAACCCCCCTGAACCCCGAGCTAACTGGAATACTTGCTCACCTCGGGCTTCTCCAGTCCTCACCGCGGCTCCTTGCGCCTCCTCCACCCAGAACGCCCACCAGCTCTACTTAGGGAGTTCGGTACTCATCTTCCACCTACCCTTCAAGGCCAGCTCACATGCCTCCTCTTCCGTGATAGTCCTCTTAGAGGCCCATGACCCAAGAGAACTCCATTCAACCTCCAAACCCTTTGAGTCTGCTCTAGACCATGTTTCGGGAAGTCATGCACTTATTCCTCTTTATCATGATCCTCCTGTCTGCTTCGTTGGGGGTATTGCACATAATAGAGGCTTGTTAAGTATTTGGAAAGTAACTCTGGTGCTTGTAATGGGGTTCTCGGTGCCAGTGGTCCCCTTGTTGTGACAGATAGCACCAACACCCAGGCCACAGACACTGACGTTTCCCGAGAGCTTGCTCCGTGCCAGGCACTGTCCCGAACGTTTGTGATGTATCGTGTCCTATAATTTCCAAGAAGCCAACAGTAGGTGCTGTATTAACCCCACGTTAGAGACAAAATCAAAGCTGGGAGCTGTTAGGCAACTTGCTTCATGTCCCAGAGCAAACAAGGAGCAGAGTTCGGGCTCGAACCCAAAGTCCTCTCTGCGACATCTCCACATCCTCCATGGTTCCAGATGGTGTGTCTATAAACCTCTCAGCAGCACGAGTTGAATCCTCGCACTCTTGTGCCCGCTGCCCTGGGGTTCGTTCCGGGAACAGCGGGCGCTCTGCACAAGCTGGTGGAAGAATGTGGCTGAATGCGTAGAAAGCACACTCAGCATGGCCTTGACCATCACAGGTGCTCCATAAATGTTAGCCGTTGGTGAGTCCCGCCTGTCCTCCGCTCCTTCTTTCTGTCCCCTCCCTGCCCGCCCATGCTCTTCCAGCACCCATTCTGCTCTCCCTTGTTGAAAGGAGATGCTGCCTAAGGTCCTGTGATGGCGACCAGCGGGGTGCTGGATGTAACAGGGCCCGAGCACAGGACAGAGGGCCAGTGTGATGGTGGGACCTGGCTTGGGACAGGAGTGCTCAGAGACAGTCATCTCGTCGCCAGCAATCAACATACATAAACCGCGGGAGCAGGGCACTGGTCTTCAGGTCATGCCTTTGGGAAAAATCTGAGTTCCACTGTTCCACCTGTTAGAAAGGGACCCCGTGTGGAGGAGGAGGTGCATTCTGAGGCAATAAAGCGTCAGGTTAAATGTGGGTGACCTGAGCCAGACTAGATCCTAGGCTCCCCGCCCAGCTTTGTCACCGTCTAGCTGAGTGACGTAAGGAGGGGACTGATGGGTCTGTGCCTCAGTGTCATCATCGGCAGAGTGGGGCTAATCCGGGGGTTGTTCCAAGGCCCGGATGAGTTAGCACTTGGAAGGGACGTGCGACAGTGCCTGGCCCGAAGCAAGCACTCAGTAAATACTGACTCCACGAAGGCAATAATAGGACCGTCGGAAAGCTTCGAGAAGACCCTAGACGCGAAAGGAGTCCCTAAAACACAACCTGGGTGTAATATAAGGAAGTGTTATCGGCATCATCATTGTTCCCACAACGTGCAAATCCTGAAGAGGGTACGCAGATAAATGAGACAGAATCCCGGCCCTTGGGAAGTTTACAGCTGAGAACTGCACTGTCTCCTACAGTAGCCACGAGCCCACGTGGGCCTATTTAAATTTAAAATAAGGAAAACTAAATAAACCTTAAAAGTCAGTTCCTCAGTCGCACTAGCCAGTAGCAACAGGTGCCTAGTGGCTAATCCCCCAGGCAGTGCAGATATGGACCATTTCCATCACTGATGAAAGCTCCACTAGACAGAGCTGCAGCATCGGGACCACGCACAAGGTGGTCTCAAAATGCAGCCTCTCAGGCTTCCCCCCAGACATCAGCACCTGCACCGTCTGCTGCATCTTTGATTTTGCAATAACCCTGCATACATACGTAAGCCTACTTGAAAGAATGAAGAGGCTTGGACGGAGTGTTGATTTTAAACAAATGGAACAATACCCTACGTCTCGTTCTGCAATATCCTTTTTCTTCTTAGCAATACGCTTTGGAGAGCCTTCCTCCATTTAGCAGTTCAAGGGAGACGCGGCATTCAGAAATAGCTTGACATGAAGGAAATTCACCAAAGTCCAGGACCGACCCGATGGCCCACTCCGCGCGAACCCAGATCACGGGCTATGCATATTGGCAAGCTAAAATATACAGATGAACTTGGTGCCGATGG
Organism: Phoca vitulina; assembly: GCF_004348235.1. Taxonomy (NCBI): domain Eukaryota; kingdom Metazoa; phylum Chordata; class Mammalia; order Carnivora; family Phocidae; genus Phoca; species Phoca vitulina. The sequence goes on from NW_022589744.1 coordinate 9,193,758, forward strand.
CCAAATATATCAAAGCGGGGATTGCACAAGGAAAGAGCCAAAGGTCCTGGGGTATGTTTGAGAAGTGACAGCACCTATCTGAGAGCTTGAATTATGAAACCCGGCTTGCTGGGGTTTCCATGCTTGGTACAGACATTAAAATAACTAAGAGACAGGCAAACTCAAACACATTTCAGATAAAAAAAAAAAAAAAAAATGCTATCATTGAATGGAAGTGAGTGCACCAAAACCACCAAGAAGTTTCAGGAAGGATCAGCCAGGCCATTCGATTTCTGGACAATTCCAAGTGTGTGTGTGTGGTCATATGGGCCACCGCGTGAGGAATCATCAGAGCCCACAACGCTCTCTCCAGTCACAAGACGATCACCTTCTCCGCTTCTGCTTTGAAACAGACTTAGTTCTCAAGAATAAATGATTCTTAAAAAATTTTATTGAGCACTTACTAAATGCCGGGCTCTGTGCCCAGCATGGCAACATTGTGACACAGGGTAACCTGCCTGGGGCCCAACAGCCTGGCCCGCCACCCTCCTACTTCCATGCTCCTGGCTGTATCAGCCGGACTCAGCCCCTCCTCTGCCTCCGGGTGCTTGTGGAAGCCTTCTTCGTTTCTCGAAATCCCTCCCTCCCTTGGCTTCTGCAGTAATGTGCCAGGCACCCGTGTCTTCACCGACTGGGCCACCATCCCCGCCCCCTAAATGTGGGGCACGTGCCAGGCTCTGGTGCCGAGCTGCCCACTTGTCTCCCTCCTTGGGCGCCTTCTCCTCTCTCACACCCAGCCCTGCCCACTAGGAGTTCGGCGTGACCTCAGCTGTCTCCCACCTGCCTGCTAGAGGTCTCCACCTCAGGCTGCCTAAGAACCAGCACCTTTACTCACGTACTGTTGATGCGTCCCCCAACAGGACCTCGCCACCAGTGGGCCATTCTAGCAAGTCACTGCTTCCTGCTCGGCAAGCTCTGGTTGTGTTTTCTCTCTCCTGATGCTCTGGGGCTTCTTCAGCCCCTTGTAGGAGCATCTCAAACGTGTCCTCCAGGGACAACCCTCACGCAATGAGGGAAAGAAGGAAGTCATGGGATAATCCTTTGACTCTGCAATTCTGAAGTTTATGCAGTTGCTCAGAGGATCTCCAGGGAGATTCAGCCCTCTATGCCCACGGGGTAACTTCTCATTAACCCACCCTTTACTGCACTCTCCCCCAACCCTTCACTTGTGCTTCCAAAGATTAACTCTCTGATCGATGACTTACACTCAAATATGTGTGTCTGCTTTGAGACGAATCCAAAATAAGACCCCACCCACAAGTTGGTCTGCATTTCTGGATTCTTCATCTATGCCTATGATTTTCTACATCTCCCGGACATCAGGGTTGAAATCCGGAATCCTTTTTTATTCTTTTCTCTATCCCTTCTACCTCTCTGAGTCTTTCTGATTCATGCTTTGACATATCTTATTTCCATTCTTCCATTATTCCCACCCTAGTTCAGGTCCTTATAACCTCCCACCTTGACAAACCACCATTACTCAACCCATTCCATCTGCCAGGAATGCTCCTCAGACTTTGCCAGGTTTGTCCTCTCCTCTATGCCAAGCTTTGCGCTAGGCATGTCCTTCAAGGCTCCTCTGGGATGGTCTTCCCTGCCATCCCATTCCAACGATGGTTCTCTTCTCTATCTACATTCATCTGACACTGGCAATATGTTCTTTTTCAGCACTCGTTACTTACACATGTATATTTCTTGCTCCTCAGATAAATTTTAAGGACCTTAGGGTCAAGGACTATATCCTATGCTTTAAAAAAAAAAAAAATCTCCTTAATAGGGGCTCAGTCAACATTGGCTGGTTTCACGTGACTGACAAGCTCACGTTGCCAACAAAGTAAATGCAGGTAAATGGTGGACAAACTTATTCATTCCCCACGTTATAGTAAATCCCCAGGAGTCCACAAAGCTCCACCCGAAAGCTTGATATTACAGCAAGCTGCCCAAGCGGGTAGAATTAATTCACCTGCATCTATATGCCAGCTTCATCCTACCCATCAATATTTTTGCTGGTTGATGGCAACATGAGGGGGTTAAAGTTGGTGGTGTTACCATATAGAAAAAGGATAGTGTCTGCCCTAGAAGTACAGGAAGAGTAAGAGTTGATAGCTTTCTGTCTCTAGACTGAACAATGGTGACCATTCATTCCTGCTTTCCTTCATTCAACGGACGTCTTTTTGGCACCAAGCGAGCAGCAGGCCCTATGCTAGCCACCGGAGTATAATTACAAAGCTGACAGTCAAGGCCCTTGTCCTCGTCGGGGAGACAGATAATAAATAAGTGAACAACCAAATTAAATAATTGCAGATCGCGATATGAAATAAACAAGGGCAGAAATAAACAAGTATAGGGAGAAAGGCTATAATAGAAGAAAAAGAGGGTCTGACTTGGAAAGGCTTCTCTAAGGACAAGTCACAAAATTGATCAAAACTAGACCACCACCAGCACACGCAGACACATACATCTGAGGTGGCGGTGTGAGCAATGGGGGTAGTCAGGGAAGGCTTCCTGGGGGAGGCAGGCAGAGGGGCGCTTTTATTTTTTATTTTATTTTTTTTAGATTTTATTTTATTTATGTGACAGAGAGAGAGAGAGACAGCTAGAGAGGGAACACAAGCAGGGGGAGTGGGAGAGGGAGAAGCAGGCTCCCGGCCGAGCAGAGAGCCCGATGCGGGGCTCGATCCCAGGACTCTGGGATCATGACCCGAGCTGAAGGCAGACGCTTAACGACTGAGCCACCCAGGCGCCCCTAGAGGGGCGCTTTTAAAAGCAGACAGAGAGGTGCCTGGGTGGCTCAGTTGCGAAGCGTCTGCCTTCAGCTCAGGTCATGATCTCGGGGTCCTGGGATCGAGCCCCGCATCGGGCTCCCTGCTCAGTGGGGGAGTCTGTTTCTCCCTCTGTCCCTCCCCCTGCTTGTGTTCTCTCTCTCTCGCTCTCTAAATGAATAAATAAAATCTTAAAAATAAATAAATAAATAAAAGCAGACGGAGGGGTGCCTCAGTCAGTTAAGCATCTGACTCTTGATTTTAGCTCAGGTCACGATCTCGGGGTCCTGAGATTGAGCTGTGTTGGGCTCAGCATGGAGTCTGCTTGTCCCTCTCCCCCCACCCACCCGCTCACTCAATCTCTCTCCCTAAAATAAATAAATTTTAAAAATCTTTAAAAAAAATAAAAGCAGGGGCGCCTGGGTGGCTCAGTCGTTAAGCGTCTGCCTTGGCTTAGGTCATGATCCCAGGTCCTGGGATCGAGCCCCACATCGGGCTCCCTGCTCGGCGGGAAAGCCTGCTTCTCCCTCTCCCACTCCCCCTGCTTGTGCTCTCTCTCTCGCTGTGTCTTTCTCTGTGAAATAAATTTTAAAAATCTTAAAAAAAAAATAAAAATAAAAAAAATAAAAGCAGGCAGAGAAGTTTGTTGAAAGGATGACAGGAGGCGAGGTGCCCGCTGGGGGTGGGGAAGGGAGGCATGGCTACGCTCTCCCGCTAGAGCACGGTCGGAACCCTGCCAGAGGATCCCAAGTCCGGGGGAAATGTGGCAGCCAGCTGCGACGTCTCCCACCGAAGGCAGAAAGCTGCTCAACCAAGAACCCCCACTTTCCCCTGGCAGTGGGGTGGCTTCAGAAAGCCCCAGACACCCAGGCGTGCCTGCACAAGGCGGCGGAGGGCGGGGATGGGCACAGTTAGACTACACCTTTTCGCTTCCACGGAGCTGGCAAAGCCAAACAGGCATCCGTGCAGGGGGTATGGTTGTGCGCAGGGGACACAGAGGCTGAGGCTTGCACAGGGCTCCTCCCCTGCGTGAGCAGGAAGCCCTACCCAGATTTTGCAAGAAGCTTTGTAATGCAAATACCCTCCAAGACATCGTAAAGGCATTCACCTGAGATGCCCTCTCTTCTCTCTCTCTCTCTCTCTCTCTCTCTCTCTCTCTCTCTCTCTCTCTCTCTCTCTCGTCATTTCTCTATTCCAGGGAGCAGGTCAGAAGGGCGGGAGATGTGATTGAGCAGTGCTGGGAAAAAGCCTCAGCCCCACCCCACTCCCCGCACCCCCCAGTAAGGGGGAGGGGCACGCAGGCACTCCCCTTGCAACACTGATGCTTTGTTTGCTGGCAGTTCTGAAATCAGCCTCCTCACTTACCTCATCCAACACTGAAAGTTCTGTCCCCTCCTTCTCCTTCACTGAGGAGGGGGGAAGAGAGCGGCAGGAAGGAGGGGTAGTTAATAAGGGCCGACATGCATATGTAAGCCTGCCCCCCCACCCATTATTGCCCATTATTGCCCTTCGCCCCCATACAGAAGAGAAAATTGGCTTAGAGAGAGCTGAAGAATTTGACCAAGGTCATGTGTGCCTCAGCGGGCTTTGGATATCAGTTATTCTGTATGACCTGTTGATTTTCCCTTGACAATCCCTGCCTCCCTGCTTGCCAGAGTCAGACCACCCAAAGGAATGGCTGTCCAGTGAAGAAATATCAGGTGGAAGGAAGGAAGAGGCTCCGGTTCAAGATCTGGGTCAGCCCTTAACTAACAGAGCCTGGGTTCCCAGCAGGGACATGAGGGGCTGGCCTTATGTACAGGTTGCCGACGAGGCCATAAGCCTCCAGGGTTTTTCACAGGCTCCAGAGAAAAGGCCCAGGTGATAGAATAACAAACCATCACATTTTAATTCCTTTATTCAATTAAATAGTTTTTGAGAGGCTTCCAGGTCAACCCGGACATTCCTAAGGAATTTGTGCATTACTTCATTTTACATATAGGGAAAGGGAGGCCCAGAGAAGGTAAGCAACTCCTCAAGGACACACAGCAAAGCAGGTGCAGATGAGGAAACCACGCATTCAGAGACAGAGTGACCGGTCCATAGTCACACAGATGATGAGCGGCAGAGCTGGGCTCTGAAGAGCAGGGAGGGGTCTCGTTCCATGCTTTTCACCACTTGAAGCCACCTTGGAAATTCAACACCATCAATAGCAGTATTTTTAAATGGAAAGTGTACCTCTTTAATAATTGTTTTATCTGGCAAATTGACTTTTAACCTACCTGTTTTCAAAAACCATCTGAGAAACAGGATATTGAAATAGACCTATAACAAGAGATCAAATTAGTAATTTAAAACACACACACACACACACAAAGTAAAGCCCGGAGTCAGATGGCTTCCCGGGTGAAAGCTACCAAACATTTAAATCTCCACAAATGTCTAATCCTTCACAAACTCTTCCAGAAACCTTGTTACCAAGACAAAAGAAAGAAAATTACAGAACAATACCCCTTGTGAATATACACGCAAAAATCTTTAACAAAATGCTAGCAAACCACATTCAGCAACATAAAAATCATAGTACACCATGACCAAGTGTGATTTTTACCCCCGGAGGGCAAAGTTGATTTAACATAAGGAAATCAATCAATGCAATTCACTATATGAATTGAAAAAAAGAAAGAAAGAAAGAAAGAAAGAAAGAAAGAAAGAAAGAAAGAAAGAAAGAAAGAAAGAAAGAAAGAAAGAAAAAAAGAAAAGCTACCTGATCATTTCAGTTGACACAGAAAAAGCATTTGACAAAATCTAAAACCTTTTCCTAACAAAACACTCCACCAACTAGGAATGCAAGGAACTCCCTCAGCCTGATTAAGGCCATCTATGAAAAACCCACAGCTAAGAGCACACTTTGGGGTAAAAGACTGGATGTGTTCTGGTCAGGAACAAGACAAGCATGCCTCCTCTCACCACTTGTCCTCAACATTGTGCTGGGGTTTGCAGCCACGGCAATTAGGCAAGAGAATAAAGGTATCCAGACTGGGAAGGAAGTAGTAAAACTATCTCTATTTAAAGTTGACATGATAATAACACGTGTTAGTGAGGATACGGAGAAACTGGAATGCTCAGCCACCACTGGGGGGGACGTAAAATGGTCAATCACTCTGGAAACAGTCCAGCAATCTTCCAATGATTACACATATTGTTCCCATATGACCCTGGCATTCCACTGCAAGGTATCTACCCAAGAGAAGTGAAAACGTATGTCCACACAAGAAAAACTTGGACACAAATACTCATCGCAACATGAGTCATAACAGCAAGAAGTAGAAACAGCCCAAACATCCATCGACAGATGAATGGATCGATAAAATGTGTTATGTTTATACAATGGAATATTATCCAGCAATGAAAAGGAGTGAAGTTTTGATACATGCTACAACACAGAGGAATGTTGAAAATATGCTAAGTAAAGTAGTCAGACACAAAGGCCACTCGTTGCATGATCTCATTTGTATGAAATGTCCACAACAGGCAAATCCATAGAGACAGAAAGTAGGTTGGTGATGGCCAGGGGCTTGGGGGAGACATGGAACTAAGGAGAGAAGGGAAACGTAAGTCCTCCCTGTGGAATGAGATGCTACATCCGAGAGATGGGCTGGCTACATTCTGGCATTCCCTCTGGACCTTGCAAATGCAGGCACATTTGGGAAACACTGCAATTTCACTGTCACCTAAAGTGGTAATGCCATAAAACCAGCATCACTGAAAATATTTAAAACAGTTGGAATACATATTTAATGGCAAATGGTGAGACCCAGAAATTTCTAACACAAGCCAGGAACTGAGAAGTCAGTCTGCCCTCCATTCCTGGCCATCTGAGTTCCCTCCACTGAAGTGCACTCGATTAACTCACGTTAATCAAGTCTTGCATTTCTAGTCCACCATGTGACTTCTGGCTCGGCATTCAGAGCTCACCGATAAAATGAGAGTGGTGGTGGTGGGGGGGGGACATTCTTTCCTGATCTAAAACATGCAGCCTCAATTGCCAGGTGCAGCCACCTTGCAATCATGCCAGTGACCAGCCTCAGGACGAAGGTGACACTGGGGCTGGGAGAACCGGAGTCCCAGATGACATCATTGATCTATCGAATCGACTAGTCCTGGAGCCCATCCTACCTCTGGACTTCTTGCTATGTGACGTAGGATGAGTCCTCACTGTTTATAGGTTATGGCAGGGTTTGTGTGACTTGCACACAAAAGGCATCCTTGACTGATGACCAGTCACGTTGACTACACCAGGCTGAAGTCTGGACATGTAGCCCACTCTGGGACTGACTCCGCTGTGAGATCTTCAAAAAGTCACCCAACCTTTCTGGACCTGTTTATTCCATCTCAAACACGGGGATAATTTTTCCCATCTGTCCTTATTTTGCAAGGTGACTCTGAAAACCAATGAGAAGCGAAGGGTCTACAGAAACCTGAGTGGTGCTGGGATGTACCGATCACAGTGTCTTCCCTCTTCTATCTTAAACCCTAAGAGGCTTTGCAACACCACTTTACAAACATTATATCATTCAAACTTCACGTCAGCACTTTGAGGTGACAGTACCATTATTCCCATGTTTGTAGATAAGGAAACAAGGTCAGACATGTTGAGTGACTTGCCCAAGGTCACATAAGCCAAGGCTTAAACCTGTGTGATCTCATTTATGGTCCATTTATCGTACACCCTCAGTCACCACCCTATCAAATAACTAAGGCGCATCCATCAACAATCAGAAAATAATGACATTGCCAATTACCTGATTTATTTATTTGCTTAACTGATAACTTCTGTCTATTAAATTGTGACTACGTCAAATGGTGTTTGTGGAGCCTTAATGTTCATTACTTTGCTTCTAAAAATAACTGCTGTTGGACAATGCCTGTGATGAACGTTAATTTCATCTGACTCCTCCCTTCTTTGAGAACCACTCCTCTTCCTACCGCATGGAGAAAGCAGATCTGCGACAAGAAGCAAGCTCACGTGCAGAGCAAAGCAGTGCCACGCGTGTTCTGCACATGGACTACATCCTTTCCAACCTTTTGATATGTCAGTCTTTCGTTTGGGTTTAATTTTTTTGGCCCCAAATCCTTCCAGTAAATTCCTCTTTGGGCCCATGTTAGTTCCATGTGGGTGTCTATCACTTAAAATGAAAAAGGCTATGAACTCCCAGACCACGTGTGAAGAGGTCACGACAAGAGAGCCACAGCAACCACCGAGGAGGGATAGCAAACATCGCAGGATGGGCACGCACGCATTTTAAAATAGACGGATACTTAGAGGCTATCTTCCAGCTAGAAATTCGCTGAGTTTTGGAAGAAGTTTTAATAAACTTGAACAAAAAAGCAAATGCTCCTGCTCAGAATCCCTTTCTGCTTAGGGGAGGCTGGCTCCACTCCAGGGGGCTCGCCATAGCAAAGAGCATCTCCATGGGCACCGTGGAAAGAAGGTAGAAGCTGCTCAAAAGGCAGAGCTGTGACTTAAAACAGCAACTCATCTCAGTGTTAAGAAGAAACTTTGAAGTTGCCTGGTGAAGTTGGGAACGGACGCAGTATGACAGAGAAGAATCTAGAAATGTTAGAAAGCAAAAGACCGGGAACCGATCCATTAATGTTCAGAATGATGGACGAATCCTAGAAAACGGGTGAATCATTTCAGCTTGTAGAGCTTTTCTCAATTGTAATGATTATTTGTCCATTTCTTAGAAGGTCTCTGTTGGTTAGGAATATCATCCATGAGAGAGAGATAGGATGTGTTCCTTGTGTCCCTGACTCTTTAGTTTTTGTATTATTCAGGGTCCTGATAGGATGCAGATGGCCATCCCAATTGTGGGGTTGAAGAGAGTTCAAGGCAGGGACTGGGCACAAGGGGACGGGTGAGATTCAGGAAAACCAGTGAGGGAGAGCACAGGGCCTCAGCACCAGCCAGTGATGAGGCTTGACCCCCACTAAGGCAGAGGACACAAGGGGAGCAATCGTTTCCAGAATCTAGAGAGGGCAGCTACACAGGGGGACCCCTCCCTGCTGACAACTGTTGCTACTTTCCTCTTACGGTCCACCTCTTGCCCGTTGTTCTGCTGGCTGCTGAATCCAACTGGAATCCAGAGGCCAAGAGAGCCTGTTGATGCCATCCAGATAGGGCAGCTCTTGGGGCAGGGAGCAGGGTGGGGAAGGGTGGAGACAGGATCATGACAGGCCAAGGGAAGAGATCCAGTCCCCTGTTTCCCTCATCAGGGAAGCGTTAGAGTGGAAAGCTAGTGAGTGATGGCAACCCTGACTTCCCATCCAAGCTCTAGAGCTCCATTTCCAACTGACTATTGGGCAGGTGCTCCTTGGTGTCCTGCTGGCTTCTCACAGGCAACACATCCAAACCACACGGCTCATCTTGCTGCTCAGTTCTGATCCTTCGCTGGACCTCCTGATTTGTTATGTTTCTCCAGCTCTGTCCTCCCAGCCACCCAGGCTAAGAGCTCAGTGCCCCTCCATGCTGTGGTCTCCATGGTTCCTCACCTCCTGCCATCTTACTGCTCACTGTCTTGCCCACCCTTTCTTTTCTCATTTGCTTCTGTCTTGGAGGATCTCCTTCTAACTGGTTTCCACATTGCTAATGTCTTCCCCTTTAAATGCATCTTACACACCATAGCCTCATTAACTAAAACCGAACGCAGATCTTGATTCATGTGCCCGCGACTTAACTGACCCAGCCCCTCCTTGTTACCCAAATATGCTCCACGCCTGCCTGCCTCAATTTCTCCGCTAAAGCTTTCCTTTGCCTGGAGGAGGGACCACCCTTCATCGTTACTTCCTGGAGCCTAACCTCCCTTCATGCTACCAAAGATTTTGATCTTTTCCCTCTTCTGCTCTCCTGGGATATTTTGTTTGTACTCCTCTTAGGGCATATAACCCATTCGACTTTATATAACCCTAATCCATGAGAGTTCTTTCCTCTTTTCCTTACCACTTTGTAAACTTGAGGGCAAGAATCATGCCCTATTCATTCCTATAGATGTCCCTAGTACCTAGCGGCTGGCTTGGTGTAGATATTTAATACCCACACACTGAATGAATGGATGTGACTATCACTTGGGAGATTTGCCAAGGGCCAAGGGGGCAATATATTTCTTGGTCTGTCTCTCTGGTCTCCACAATAATACGGATCAAGTACAGCCCTAATGAGCCCCACAGTGATTGTGGTGCATATGACTAAGCCCATAATATACTTGAACTGCTTTATGGAAGCACTTTTCAAACAGCTTTATAGCATAGCCAGGCACACGGGGTTGGGAATAGATATCTAGAGATTTATTGGATCATTAAATGAACTGGACGACAATGGGCATTGTGTTAGTCTATACAATGAGAGAGGGACCCAGGGCACCTAAACCATCCCCACGGTAAAAATCAGCCCTCAGGCTCCATGTCATCTGCAACTCACCAAAAAGTGCCCCGCAAGGTTTGGATGAGCCAGCGGGGAAGAGTCTGAAAGCCTCGAGTCCACGATGGTGGGTGTAGGTGGGAGGAGGATGGGGGCGGGGGTGGGGAGGAGAGAAGAGAGGAATTGTCAAAAGTGCAGTGATTTAGTGTCTGTCTCTTTCTTCCTCCCTGCCTCCCTCCCTCCCTCCCATCACCCTGCCTCCTGCACAAGGAACTATTGAGAAGGGATAGAACAAACGCTCCCTTATGCAGCTCCCACAGGCGGCTCTGGGTTTGTCCGAGACAGCTGCCTGTAGCACGCTATGGTTACTCATTACCCGGGTCCCCAGGCAGGAAAAGGAGCAAACTTAATAGACCCGAACTAACCCGCAGCTCAAATACTCGGGCCGTAAATAAATAAATAAGTCAGGTGTACCAGGACTCCGGGGACGGGGTGGGGGAGGGGTGGCGGTGCCAGGGGACGGGATGGGAAAAAAACAAGAGTCTCTGGAAGGCGAGGGGGAGGAGGAGGAGGAGGAAGGCGGACTCCCTCTGGAGAAGGGACAGAGGGGCGCTTGTGCTGGTGGCCGTCCTTGCCTGCAGCGCGGCCTCGGGTCTCCGCCGGCCACTCTTGCGGACCTTGCAGAGAATGAGGACTTTGAGGGAAGAGAAAAGAAAGCCCCATTTCGGCCGCTGCCATGCCCGGCCCTCTGCAGCCCGGCTTGCTTCCTGAAATTACCAACGGCCACCACATTTGCTCGTGGTGGCAGCTCTGTGAGGTGGAACAGGAGCTTTGCTATCCTGCGGACCCCCAAAGCAGAGGCTCCGTCCTCTGCCACCACGATGCCCGCTGAACAGATGGGGAGGGCAGGGGTGGATGGAGAGGGTGAAGGGATAAGAGGCGGGGCAACGGTGGGCATGAAGACAGCCGTACCCCCCAGTTTCGATATATCGATACCACCAGTTCTCAAAGGGGGCATCTCTCCCACCCCCCCATCGCCCAGGGCCCATTGGGTAATGTCTGGAGACAGTTTTCATTGTCACCCCTGGCAAGGGGGTGGTGCGGGGGTGGTACTAGCATCTGGTAGAGGCCAGGATGCTGCTCAACACCCTACAACACAGAACAGCCTTCCACGAGACAGACCGATCCAGCCCCACACGTCCCGATGCTGAAGCTGAGAAATCCTACTGTAAATCTCCACCCCAGAGCCCCGTCCCCAGCCGCGGGGATTTTGTAGATGGCATCCGTCAGCCCGCCAGCCCAGAACAGTTCCAGAAACCCCCCTCCCTGCCCCGTTCTTCCAGGGTGAGTGAGGGAGGAAGATGCTAGAACCGCACGTGCAGTTATGCATCGATCTCCTTTGGAGTACCTCTGGGAACCGAACCAAGGAGCAGACACAACCCCCACCCCGGGGGAGAGGAGGTACATCAGTGACAGCATCATTCGCAGTCACTGTCTGATCATTTACCAGACTGCCCGAGGAATTTCGGGACCAAGCGGGTGGGTGTGGCCACCTATCACTTTGTCTCCGAGTCTCTGCCGACTCTGGGGGCCCGTGAGGCTGTGATAGGGGTTTTTTTTTTTTTTCCTACCGAATCAGTTGCTCCCTAGACAAGCAATCTCACACGTGACTCTCACCCTCACGGGGGCCTCGATTTAGTAAAGTCAGCGTGGGCAGGGATGGTCCCCAGTCACCCTCGCAAGACCACTGCAAAGTTTAACGAGCTCTTTCTGGAGTGTGACGTGCTCCCAGCAGACCTCCTACCAAGATGAAGCCTGACCCAATTAGTGTGGCCAAGTGTGCAGTAAGCGTGGACAACATCAAGGGCCAGTATGAGAGCTGTTTTCCAGTGTGGCTGTGACCACCGAGCGTTGGTGGTCCAGCACAAGCCTCAGCACCTTCCAGGAAGACCATCCTGCCCAGCTGCCCCCGGGGCAGCCAACCTGCTGCTGTCGGGTCAATGCCTCCATTGCCCTCACGCCAGGTCCTCAGAGGTGTGTGTGCGTAGGCGGGAGAGGGTGATGCGTGTGCGCGTGTGGCGTGTGACATGTATGTTCGTGTGTGTTGCATATGTGCGGGTGATGTGTGCACGTGTGGGTAGGGCCACAGAAGATAAATGTCAGAACAAGAGGACCAAGGAAGACTCCAGAGAGAAGACTGTCCTAAAACATCTCCGATGGGTACCTTTGGGGACACAGGATATCTGGAGCCTAGAAACTCCAAGAAAAGGCTTGTCCGAGTTCAATGCCTGTCTCTGCTACTTTGGAGCTATGTGAACTTGGGCAAGGTGTTTAACTTGTGTCGGATTCCATTTCCTCATCTCTGTAAAGGGATACTAAAATCACCTACCGTGCGGGTTATAGGAATTAGTGAATATATGTAAAGTACCCAGCGCTGGGCTCGTAGCAAGCACTCGGTAGAGGGCAAGCGTTCTGATTATCACTGCTCTGGGGGAAGGGTTCTTCTTGGAGTCTAACCTAAGGCAGCCTGCTCCCTTCCCTGCTTCCCAAGGAAAGCCCCTCCCCCTGGGCTGATCACCATCTCTGCCTGACAGAGTCCTCTCTGACTCCAGTGGCCTTTCGGTGGAGACGTCAGACCCCCACATAGCAGCTGGGGCATCTGGTCCACCTGGCCCAGATGCATAAAGGAACAAGGTAAGCTGATGACCAACCTGCCACCTCTAGGGCCCCCAAAGCCTTCCCTGATGGCCCATCAGACTGCAGAGAAAGCCTGGCTGGAGCTTCCTCCCTTATGCCTACAGCTGACGCCTGCTTCCTAAATCCCCCAGATGCCCCGATGACGACAACTTATTGCCACCATAAAGCAATGATGGGCCACTATCACCATTCAATCAGCCCCGCCTGCCCTTCACCACCGGTTTGTCAAAGCTGCCCCTCCTTTCCCCATTGTTAGCTCGCCGCCTGCTTATCTGGGGCTGGAGACAGAAGTCTCTGGTTTAATTGTGGCAAATTAATTATTGAACTCTGCAGCCTGCTCCTCCCCCACGCACACGACAATAACCCCCATTCAAAGCCAAAGTGGAATTCACGGTCATCATAGACTAACCAGGAGGAGCTCCTTCAGTCCCAGCCCCAGAGGGGGCTCGAAGCAGTGGAGGGTAACTCTTCCTCCATGAACCTCTCCCAACCCTTCTGTTCCAGATACCTCCGTGCAAGAGCGACTTTGTAACCACACAGGCTGCATTAAGCTCTTGCTTGCAAATCAGTAACTGATATTACCACATAACTCACCAGTGTATTTCCGTGGATCTGTATCAGCCCCTGAGTCTACTTCAGAGCTGATGCCTAAACCTTAATCCATGATGAATGAGTGAATGAACACAGATGTGCATCCTTTCCAGCTCAACTTCATTTGTTGAATGAGAGTTGATAGATACAAAATAATATACATAACTCACTGCATGTACCTGACAGGCACTGTTTCCAGCCATTTTTTTCTCCTAACTCTGAGGTAGGTATTGTGGTCATTAATTTCTACTCACTGATGAAGAGACTAGGGACTATTTTTTTTTTAAGATTTTATTTATTTGAGATAGAGCAAGTGAGAGAGCAGGAGCAGGGGAGCAGAGGGAGAGGGAGAAGCAGGCTCCCCTGTGAGCAGGGAGCCTGACACGGGGCTTGAACTCAGGACGCTGGGATCATGACCTGCACCGAAGGCAGACGCTTAACCGACTGAGCCACCCAGGCATCCCTAGGGACTATTTTATAAAGAGGTTAAGTCACTTGCCCAAGACCCCGGTGAGTAGCAAACCAGGATTCAAACCCAGACAGAGTCCACACACCTACAGATCATATCCTCCCGCTTCCTGTGTGGATGTTGTTACTCTTACTGCAACAGTAACAGGAGCACCCAGAATCCACCACCCAGCTTAATGATCTAGAGCATGACCAAGACCACTGCTATTCCTTGTGCAGTCCTTCCCAGCTGTCCAGTAAGTTAGACTGACGTCTGTACAACATGGTGGGCTCAGGGTTCCAAAAGAGAGTCCGGTGAGCAAGGTCTGTGTCCTTCTTCCTGCTCCCCGGACGGACAAATACACTGAATTCTGTTTATTATTCGCTTTATTTTCATTGCAATTTTAACACGTATGTGCGGATCTCTAAACGACATGCTGCTCTATTTTGCTGTTGAACCTCATTAAAATAGTTTTATGTTCCATGGAGTCTGCTGCTTTGTTACCCTGAAGTCGTGAACATATTTTCTGAGATTTTCTTCTCTGTTCCTCTACTTTTTATGTGTTTCTTTGCTCTAGCACTCCTGGGGATAATCTGTGCTGTCTTAATTTATATTGAAGGATATATTGTTTGCAAGGCTTTACAGTTCATAAAAATAGTTCCTCACCCATCAGTTCTTTTGGGTATGTAACCCTTACCTCCTCCATTTTCTAGCAATGTGGAAGGTTCTCTACAATGAGGACCATAAAATAAAAGAGGACCCATGCTGGCACAGGGTTTCTGGGCACTTTGGGCAGACTGGGAATGTCACTGGGCACCCAGGTCAGTATCTCTTGGATGTTTCACGGATATGAGATGACAGACAGCACAGGACTGCAATGTGGTTAAGACTGGGCTTTGGAGGGGTGCCTGGGTGGCTCAGTCCTTAAGCGTCTGCCTTCGGCTCAGGTCATGGTCCCAGGGTCCTGGGATCGAGCCCCGCATCAAGCTCCCTGCTCCGCAGGAAGCCTGCTTCTCCCTCTCCCACTCCCCCTGCTTGTGTTCCCTCTCTCGCTGTGTCTCTCTCTGTCAAATAAATAAATAAATAAAATCTTAAAAAAAAAAAAAGACTGGGCTTTGGAGCCAGCCTCGCCTGGGCTGAATCTCCCCGTATTAGTATAAGTTATTGGCACAACAGAGTTACAAACAATGGAATACTATTGTCTTCCAATAACAGGCATTTATTCCCACATTTGCAGGCCTGCAGGTGGACTGTGGTTCTGCCAATCTGGGATGGACTCAACTGGGCAACTTGACCTGATGTTGCCTGTTGGCTGAACTTGGATCCTGGGCTATGGGTTGAAAACTACAGTTATCTACTACTGCCTAAAACACCACCCCACAACTTGATGGCTTAAAACAACAATTTCTTTCTGATGATGATTCTTGGGGCTGGCTGGGCAGATCTACTGATCTTGCCTAGGCTCACTCAGGTGTCTAGGGTCCAAGGTGGTCTCACTCACATGTCCAGCAATGGGTGCTGGCGATCCTCTGGGGACACTGGTTCTCTTTCACATAGCTTCATTCTTCAGTAAGCTATACTGACGTTTGTACAACGTGGTGGGCTCAGGGTTCCAAAAGAGCGAGAGTCCAGTGAGCAAGGTCTGTTAAGGGCTCTGGAATCCACACGTATCACTTTGGCCACATTCTCCTGGTCAGAGCAAGTCACAGGGTGGCCAGCCCAGGTTCAAGCAGGCAGGGCAGTAGAAATAGGCTTCCCCTCTTGATAACACAAATGGCAACTTCACATTACAAAGGAGCATGGATTCAGGGGGGCATGATTCATGGGATGGGGCAAGGCAGAAAGTTAATTATCAACATGATCTACCACAGTTGGGTTCAGAACCGCTCCACTTGTGTTTTTCTCTGGATCCAAGACTGAAGGGCCCGTAGCAACCTGGGATGTGCTCTTCTTGAGGTAGACCGCAGGAAACCAAACCAAGCCAAACCCTGAAGCCTCCTTCTCCTGGCATGGTCGCTAACATTCCATCGGCCAAGGCAAGTGATATGGCCAAGGCCAACATCCATGGTGCAGGAATAGTGGGAAGGGGTGGGGGTTGTATATATAAACGACACAAGAATCCACACTATGATAGGCCCTCTGCAACATGCAATATTTAGTTCTTGCCTGAAAAACATGGGGTAACTCCTCCCTTAGAGGGTTGTTCCAGACAGAGTAACTAAATAAACTCATCCTGGTTTGCCTGGGACTCTCTTGGTTTTACTTTTTTATAAAAGATTTTATTTATTTGAGAGAGAGAGAGAGTGCGCACAAGCAACGGGGTGGGGGAGTGGCAGAGAGAGAGGGAGAAGCAGGCTTCCCGCTGAGCAGGGAGCCCGATATGGGACTTGATCCCAGGACGCTGGGATCACGACCTGAGCCGAAGGCAGACGCCCAACCGACTGAGCCACCCAGGTGCCCTGGGGCTCTCCTGGATTTAGCACTGAAGGTCTCATATCCCAGGACATCCCTTAGTCCTGTAGGATGGTTTGGGGACTAACAACCTCAACAACCCCCTCAATCCTCCCAACAACCCCCAACTAGGTATTATGAGGATGATGATTATCCACACACCTCCGGAACGGGAAGCAACTTCTCAGCAGCTATGCACACAGCCGGTGGGAGAACCTCTCTCCAGCTGCCCCACTTCTCCCAAAACCCCTACCTCCTAAGCCCTTCCCTCCTGAGGTCCTTCCTCCCTGGTCTTTATAAACGGCCCTCTGGAGGAGAATAGGTGCTTCATAAAGAGAGAAACTGAGGTCCAGAGCAGTTAAAGGGGGTGCTTGCTGATGAGGAATGAGGAGCTCTCAGGCCAGGGTGGAGCAGAGAGTGACACAGGAAAGAGGGGGGCTAACCTCTGGAAACAGAGGGGCTAGCCTATAACTAGGTGGAGTCCCCAAGAGACAGGAAAGAGGATGCCCAGCACAGCTTGGCACGGCCCACTCACTGGCCAGGCTTGGCTGGGAATGGCTGAACCTCGCCCCTGAGTTTCCCACCTTTCCATAACTTCAGACCTTCAGAAAAGGGCCCTGTGCTGACCCACTGGAGCCAGATCCCAGTCCTGCCCTCCCTCTGACTTACCTGCTGTGTGACCTGCAGCCAGCTGTCCAACCTCTCTGGGCCTCAATTTCTGTGTTTATGAATCAGCTTCCTGACCTCCCAGGACTTAGGGGGAAGGTGAACAAGACAGCCACCTAGAGACAGGAGGCACCATTATAGATCATCTGATCACCACCTTGCAGGTGAACCTCCAAAAGGGATGATATGTTATATTTTTTTCTTTAAGAAATGATAAAAAGGAGGCATGTTGTAATGGAAGAGCATTGAATTTGGAATCAGAACACCGGGTCCTGGTTATGTGCTTCCATCTAAAAGTTGCCCATCTTCTTGAAGCTATGGTTGCGCTTGAGAGTGAATCACAATTCTTGTCTTACGCCTTAGTCACTTCAGGTGGCTGTGACAATGGGGGGGGGGGCGGTGCTTAAACAACAGACATTTCCTTCCCACAGTTCTGGAGGCTGGAAGTCTGAGATCAGGGTCCCGGCTCTGGTGAGAGCTTTCTTCAAGGCTTGTGGAGGACTGCCTTTTTGTGGGGTGCTCACATGGCAGAGAGAGAGACAGAGCACGATCGAGCAAAATCTCTCTCTTCATCTTCTTATAAGGCAATCAATCTTATTGGATTAAGACACTGCCCCATGACATCACTAAACCCTGATCACCTCCCTGAAAGCCCCATCTCCAAATAATAGTCACACTGCGGGTTAGGGCTTCAACACACGAATTTCAGGGGCAGAATTCAGTCCACGGCACCTTGGGCTTCTCACTGTTGTTGGATCACATACGACAGGCACGTGACCCAGCTTAGTCACCCGAAAGGCTCACCCACGCCAGAGAGAGGCGGGGTGTGGGGCCTCACGGGCACATTGGTTAAGTGGTGAGTGCACTGATTGGGATCGAACTGATGGGGCCGGGGGAAACGATACTAAAAAGCACTCACGATTTCCCCAGTTCTCTCAGGGAGTCCCAACTCCCAAGGCCTGGGATTGCCACTCCTGAACCCCTGTCCTGGACCCTTCTGAGGGCATCTAGAGGACAAACACCTTCTGATTGGAATATTTTCCAAATACTCAACATCTGGAAGGAACCTGTATCAAAGGCCCCCTTTGTGTAGCCAGGAAACGGGCTGGCAATAAAACAGTGCCAGACCCCACAGAGCTGGGAAGGGCAGGGGTGCGGAGTGGGTGAGGGAGGTGGGCGGAGGGTAGCAGGGGCAGGGGGCGGCGAGGGAGACCTGGGTGAGCGTGAGGTCAGCAGGAGGTGTGCCCAGGGCTATCAAACAACGAATCGATGCAGGTGCTTCCTGCTTGCTTCCCACGTGCTGGGTGCTGATCTAAGAGCTCTGCTTCTAGCGCCTTCTGCATAGAAGAGAAGACGGAAGAGGTGGTCACAGGGAGGGAAGCAGATGTATCTGGGAGACTGTGCGCTGTGGTACGGAGAGAGCGAATAAAGCCGACGGGTAGTGAAGAGATGCAGGCGTTCACACAACAAGACGGGAACATTCTTCAGGTCTGGACAGGGCAAGGCAGAGGAATCATCATTGCTGGAATGTTAAAAGGGGACACTGTCCAACTTTGCTTCTATCCAGCTTCCCCCCCACCCCACTTCCTTGGAACCCTGTGCTCGGGGAGGTACAGTCTCCCCCACCCACCCCGCAGAAACCTCCTCTCCCTTTGTTCTAGCAGGTGGCCGTGCATCCCTGTCTGCACGCCCCCGGGGGTTGACAGGAGCCTGTAATAACAGACCATGCACGGAACGCTGTGGCTCGTCCCACCCACCCTGCAACAACCAGGCGCACCCCGCCTCCGGGCCCCACGCGCCTGCAGCTCCCAGGCAGTCCAAATACACCACCAGAGCCCCCTCGTGCAGAGCTCCTTGGAGACTGAAGGCCTCTTAGGCCCTAATCCCTGCCAAAAAGCCAGGGAGGGAGCACTGTCTCCTGCTTCTTCCAAAAAGCACCTGACCATCAACTCAGGCAGCGCTTACGGAAGCTCGCAATCCTGGGATTGGAATGAATCTCAGGGATCTGGTCGCAGATGGGAAGTGGCTGGACCACCGGGGGGGGGGGGGGCGGCTTATTACAAATAGATTCCCAGGCCCTGTTCCAGACCCATCCAATAAGGAGGGGATGGCGCAGGCACCTGGGAATCTGCATTTGGCAAATTCTATGCCCGGTTTTTAAATGCCCATTCAAGTGTCAAGAGCATTGGTCCAGATCATGACCCGGCTTCCAGGAGCACTGCATTTACTAATCGAAGGCACATGGTGCTTCATTCGATTCTTAGACACCTCTAAGGCTGCTCCTTTCTCAGCATTCACAAAGTCGATTCTCACTTTCATTTTTTACATCTAATCCCACCTGCATAAGCCCCCTTCCCCCGGAAGCTTATTGAGCACAAACGATACGCAGCGCAAGTTCACCGCCTATGATCTTAGTTAACATTCAAGGCACTCCTCTGAGCTACGTACAGGATGGAGGCTGCTAGAGAAACAGGAGAAAACAAGGAGGAAGGAGGTGATAGGAAAAGGGGGTTGCAGAGAGAAGACATTCCCTAGGCACCTGGCTCCGGGGAAGCAATAAGCGGACTCATTTTTGTACAACCAGAGCACAGAGAGTCATCAAAACTCAGAACCGCCGTATCTGGAAAAACGAAATTCTACTCTTGGCTTTTCCAGACTTCCTTGCGGCGAGGATGGGCCATTTTACATATTTCTGACCAAGGAGGCGTTACAGGGAGACTGCTTCTAGGAAATCTTTGGCTTTCCTAACAAATGGGAGGGATGCTGCTGGCATTGACCTCCCCTCTCTTCTTGCAGCCTTGGATAGAGTATTTGTTTCCAAGGGCTGCTACGAAGAATGACCACAAACTCGGCAGCTTAAGACAACAGCAACGTCTTCTCTCACGGTCCGGAAGCCAGACGTGCAAACTCAAGGTGTCGGCAGGGACACGTTCCTTCCAAAAGCTCTAGGGGAGACTCCTTCCTTGCCAAGTTCAGCTCTGGGTGGCTCCCGACAGTCCCTGGCTTGTGGCAGCATCACTCCAATCTCTGCCTCTGTCTTCACGTGGCCTTACCCTATTTCTGTGTCCTCCTTTCTGCCGCTCAAGCTTTCAATGAGGCATCACCAGACATTGGGGGAAAGTCCCAAGTAGGACAGACAGAGACCAAAACAACAAAATGGGGTAGAGGGAGAAGAAAGAAACCCAGAAGAAACTGAGGCAGGGAGTGGAAGAAAACAAAAACATAATAAAACCTACTAACTCCTTTCATTATCACCCTGGGAGAGACAGAAGAGAGTATTGCATCCAAGAAGTGAGGAGGCCACACGAAGGTTTATCACGGCAATATGAGCTCTTGGAAATGAAAAATGTGACTGCAGAAATTTAAAGAAAGTGGCAGAATTGGAAGATAATGTTGAGAAGCAGAGACAGAGAAGGACATGGTAAATACAAGAGGGGTGATAAGAAAGAGGGTCGAGCCAGGAGTTTCAAGATCCACCAAATAACAGTTCCAAGAGAGAAACAGAAAAAACTGAGGGGAAGAAGACTGTGGGACAAATAATTTAACAAAACGGACACATGTTTCCAGGGTTGAAAGTTTCATGGCAAGGGCCCAGCGTGATGAATGAAACCAGATCCACACCAAGAAGCGGTATCACAAAATTTCAGCCCTTTAGGAATGAAAAGGAGACCTTCTGAGGAGGGAGGTAGGAGGTGAAGAGAGGAGGGAAAGAGATCACGTCCGAAAGACCAGAAATCTGAATAGCGTCCAGCAGCAGGGGCCCTGAGCAGGGAAGGGAGCATCAGCAGGGCCGACCTCCTTCTGGAGGCTCCAGGAGACAATCCACCTGCTTGCCCCTCCAGCTTCTGATGGCCACCCGTAGTCCTCGGTTCACCACCCCCTCCATCCTGAAAGCCTGAGATGACCAGGCGAGTCTTTCTCAACACATCCCTCCAGTGTCCTCTGCTCCATCTTCCACTCATGCGGACCCTTGTGGTGAACCTGGGCCCATCCTGATAATCCAGGGGGATCTCCCCATCTCAAGGTCAGCAGACCTTCATTCTGCTGGCAACCTTGCTTCTCAGGCCTGTCACAGAAGATACTCACGGGTTCTGGGGACTAGAACGCAGACATCACTGCCTACGATCCTAGGCATGTTGCGGCTTTGTACAGAATCGGGGTCACTTTGTTGAGAAGAGGAAGAGTGGCTGTCAGGCAGGCACGTGCTGAGGATTCCAGCGTGGTGTGGCAGGGGGAGGCAGGGTCCCCAGTGACACCGCGGGACCCCTGCTCCGATCCCAGGCTGAGCCTCGAGCAGGCTTCCAGTTACTCGAGAGAAACATCTCCTTATTTGGTTAAGACACTGCAGGGAGGCTTTTAGCCTTGAACCCAGACGTGAGGCTAAGGGAACTTTCACTTTTCAAGGTAAGAAGTCAATAGATAGTATCCTAAATAGGGAGAAATGCCAGGACAAGCATGGTATTGGGAAATCAGAGGTAAATATCAAAAGAAACGTATAATTGGAATTGAAAAAGGTGTTTGTGGGGAGCAGATTCACCGTTGAGGAAGAAGAGGGCAGAGCATGACTGACTCCTTACAAATGTTGTCGCGCCATTTGATTGATTAAGCGTTACTTACCTGGTACTTAATAAACTAACATTTTAATTTTAAAAATGATGAAAATGGTTTTACACACTTATGCCGACAACCCAGGAGGTTTCAGGGTGCCTCCCTCTCGACGGTGCCCAGCGCCCTACTGCTCCCCCTCGAGCTGGAAAGGGCAGGGAGTCAAGACAGGATCCAGAGTTTCCTAGTCCCCCACGAGATGCCATTTTTAGGAGCAGAGCTCAGAAGAGCAAGCTAAGAGAAGAAAAGCCAGGGGCCGGTTTCCAGGGAGAGGAGAGTGACCACAGCCGTTCCTCTCTGCACATCTGCGCCTGGCCCTGGGGAACACAGCCAAGATCTTAATCACCCAGCGTCGCTCCGGCACGCCGAGCGTGTAATACACCTGTCTCCACCATCAGGCAAATGAGCGGGCTCACAGGCAGAGGCCTGCCCTGCCAAACAATGCTCCCCTTTGTCCCCGCCCAGAGCTCAGGCTTCGCAAGGAAGCCAGATCCATCAGCACTTGTCAGGGCCCTCGATGAACACAATGCAAGTTATGATCCACATTCTCCAGCAAAGCCCCAGGCTTGCAGTAGGCAGCTCTCCCTGACACGCAAAGTGTCAGTCAACCTAAAAGCCCCGGGGTGGGGACCTGGGGAGGGGTGGGGCCAAGGGGAGGGGGGCGCTGGGCTCTGATCCGCAGAAGCCAACCAGGGCCAGAGAAGGTGCCCCTGAAACTCTGACACATCCTTTCTCAAAACCAGCCCCGAGACAGCTGCAGTAAGAAAAATCATTTTTCCAGGCGAGCCGAGGGCTCCCGTAGCTACGGTAACAAACATGATGAGCCACGATGCAGTGCGCACCCCCAGCTCCTGTGCCTGGCAGTTTAAAAAGAAACAACCCTGTCTGGGAAGAGGGAAAACGGAAGGATAAATTTCCAAATGAGATTCCCTACAATAACCAGAAAGGTGTGCCACTGTCCTTTGCAGCCAGAGAGGTGGCAGGCTCTACAAAAGCTGGGGGACTTTGTGGCCAAGGAGAGCCTGGAGGGAGCCGGTGTGGCCGCTGTCCACGTCAGGATGTGTATGTCCCGACAAGCGCTGCAAACCATTCTCGGCTGTCTGGTTCTGTCCGGTGCCCCCTCCCCGCCCACCCTCCATCCGCATGCTGGCTAGCCACTTGGCCCGGAACATACAAGCGTTTTCCTCCGGCAAACAACTGTTCCGCTGCGGACTCCTAGCTGGGCTCTGGCACTCAGCACAGACGGAGGGACAAGCAAGGAGGGGTGTGTTCAAACGTGCTGTCCCTCTGGGTGGGGTCATGGGCACAAGCTGCCTCGGCCATGGGGGCAAGGCAAGTTCAGGGTTAGGATTAGTGCTGCTTGCAAGCCACACTCCCTGGGTCTCATTCCCCGCACTTACCCCTCAGGCTTATTTAGGGAAGGGAGATGAGCCAGTGAATGAGTTTTGAGAAAAGCACCGATTCCTTTCGAAATATAGGATATGTGAGCTAAATAATATCAGGTAAGATTTTATTGTTTTTGGCCAAAGGCCACCCACTCAACTTAAAGGGAGGGAATAAGGTATATGCAGTATTTAAAGCAAATTATATAATGTCACTTTTTGGGGGGTAAAACAATGGTATCAGGGTCATGTAAAAAATAAATCCTTTCCTTTTTTGAGATACATACTGACCTGTTTATGAATAAAATGACACAAATGTCTGGGATTCCCTTCCTTCCTTCCGTCTTTTTTTTTTTTTTTTTCCCTTCAAAATAATGAGGAAGACGGAAGTGAAGGTGGCCAGACAGGTTGGTGGCTGCTGGAACGGGCTGATGGATACAAGGGGGTTCATGACACCATTCTGTTTACTTGAGGTGTAGGTTCAAAATTCTCCATAATAAAATTTGAACAAAAACAACTTTTAAAGATTGAAAACACAGAGGAAAGACTAAATCTGCCAACATAAGACTTCCATATGCATCGTAAAGCAAATGATCAGATCTGGCCTTGCTCTGAAATTATAGTGGCTAAAGTAGACTTGTTATTGTTGTTGTTTTAGCCAGACGGCAGCAGAAAGGTGAGTCGGCTCCCGCGGGGTTGGACAGTAAACCACTCATCATTTTTGGTGGGACTGAACAGCAACACCTGGTGACATTTACTCTCCAAGTACTTCTGATGTAGCACCCGATTATGTCACGGCAGAGATCAGATGCACTGAGACCGTTCCCAAACACGGGACACATTTGGTCAAAGCTGTAGGCATGGTTCAGAAGGCGGCTGTCACAGAGACTTATGAGCAGGACGAAAGGCAGCCTAGCCAGGTATAATGGCGGCAAAATCCCGTGTAATCACCTAGCCCCCCTCGGTCAAGCATCCCACATAACCTGAAGGACCCTGTTATCATTTCTGTGGGCTGTCTGCAAGAGTTCCACTTTCAACTGGTGCTCTGCTCAAGTGGATGTTATCCACTGAATCTTTTCCTCTTGCTGTTTTTATTCTTAGTGGATTATGCCGGTGGAGATTAAGATTAGAAGGAATATCAAAAATCACCCATCCATTCCCTGAATTGTCACAGTCACATCCAAATGCATAGGTGCTCTCTCTCCTTCCGATTGGCAAGATCCTACCCTCCTTTGCTTATGTAGACATCTCATCCCCCAGGCTGGCTCGATTCCTCTTTACACCTGCCAACAAAATCTCTATGAGGAGTGGTGCTAACCAATTCACGGGGCACGGGCAACACAGCAAGTCAATGACCCAGCGAAAAGCAAGGCATCGGGTGCTTATGGGTTAACAGCCCCAGGGGCCAAACAGGTGGGACCCGCCTCCCCCATCAATGAAAGTGGGGAGGAAATGAAAGCGGGTCTCTCGGTGGGAGGAGCCGGTGTGTGGGTGGCGGCGGCAGCCCTGGGCACAGAAGGTGGTATTGCCCAGGCAGTCCTGTGCCCTACTTGTTTGCTGCACTTTTCCAAACCACAAAGCCCTGCTTGGAGCTCCCCTGCCAAGGCTGGGCACGATCTGCCAGACTATCAGCGTTGTCATCTTACACGGACATGCAGTCAGCGCTGTGAATTCTCAGGGAGCTGCCTTCAAGAATCCTGCCTTTGCCCACAGCCATGATGACATCTGGCCATTCAGGGCTATGGTAGCACATTTCTCCAATGGTGCCAACAGTCCCAGTCTGGATCCCTGTTAACGTCCCTCTCTCCTTCCTCTTTACCCTGCCCCTTCTTTCCCAACCCCACCACAACCCAAACCCTACGATGAGGTTAAACCACCCACCCAACTTCACCCTTGTCTTTCAAAGCTGGGAAACAAATGTTCAGAATGACAGAGCCCATTGAGGAAAAGCTCGAACGCTGATGGCTGTGTCATCCACCCAGACACTGTCGCTGTGGCTGGTGCCTGGGTCTACCGAGAGCTGAGAGAGGTGGGCGCTCTGCCTGGTGGAGTTGTGAAGATGATGAGGGGAAAGTGGCAGCAGAGTCTTCCTGGTTTGGAAAAAGAACTTTTCAGCACCTGCCAAACTGATAGGTTTGCCAAGAAATTTACATTTGCCAAGAATTCTACATTAAACAAACACACACGCCTACCTCACCCCTCCTCCTAAAGATGCATAACCTATTGGGTAAAGAAACAGCTCTAAGAAGGAGGACAGTATAGGTTCACAAACCTTTCTAGTTTCCAGAGCATGGTCCACTTTAAGCTCTGCCAGATGACCCAAAAGTCTATGCATCTCACATCTCCCTGACATTAAAGTTTGGGTTCCAAAGCAAGAAAGTTAAGGCTTGATTCTGATCTACAAGGTTTTTGTTGTTGTTGTTGTTATTATAGAAGTCTATTTACACAAGGTGTTAATGTACAGAGATGTACATTAAAAAAATCCCTGGGAGGTCGCTAGGTCTATACGCTCTTAAAGGTCTGGTAGTAGACTGGTATTTGGTGATTGTTGTCCCTGTGTCTCCCTTCCTTCCCTCCTGTCTGCAAAGTACAGCCAATGGCTGAGACACAGACGACCACTGCCATGAAATATGTAACAGGAGCTGATCTGTAAAAGCTTCTAGACCAAACTAAAGAGAGAGACCAACATTCAAGCATCTCAGCCTCTTCCCATGTCTGTAGGGAAACTGTTACCTGGACTCTGAAGCATGTCTACTTAGCCCTGCTAATGAGAGAGGATGGGGCAGGAGGGAGTAGACTGCGATGCTTCTCCCCAAGCAATCAGCATCCCCAGTTCCTGCCGCTGGGGCATATAAAGAAGTCGAGAGTTGGCCACAGCTCTGACCCACAGTTCTGGGGTATCAGCCCATGGACATCCCTCTGAGGAGGGCAGAAGGACCAGGATCCCCAGGGCTCACAGGGGACAGTCCATCTCTCCAGGTGGGCACCCTTGACTCCAGTCTCCCCCCTACTCATTCAATCTGTCCAATTTTTCACTGCACACCACTCTGAAGTGGATATGCGAGAGAATAAAGTCATATCCTACCCACGTGGTCTTCTGTGCCATGCTTAGCCTGACTGATGAAAAAGACGACCGTGAACCTATGAAATCAACTCATGTGACCTGGTTTATGAGCCCAGAGAACATGGCAAAGGTGATAGGATGTCACTCCTGTGATTCTGCTACATGATATAAGACTCCCTCTTGCTAGCACACTCCCGCAGAGGCTGGTGTGATGAAGTAAGCAGCCATGTTGGGAAAGCCCATGGGCTAAGAAACTGTGAGCGGCCTCTAGGAACCACAGGTGGCCCCTCAGAGCTAAGGAAAGCCCACAGCCAACAGTCAGCAAGGAGCTGGGCTCCCAGTCCTACAACTGCCAAGAACTGAATTCTGCCAACCACCCGCATGTGCTTGGAAGTGGACTCTTCCCCAGTCGAGCCTCCAGAGACTACAGCCCAGCCAACATTTTGACTACAACCTTGTGAGACCCTGAGCAGAGGATCCAGCTAAACCATGTCCAGACCCCTGATCCAGAGAAATTGAAACAATAATGTGGGTTGCTTTAAGCCACACAGCTGGTGGTAGTTACACAACACTAGAAAACTCAGACAGTGACCATCTCCCACCAAGTTACTAAATATGAACAATGCCCACATGGAAGGAAATCTATAGATTCATGAACCATTTATTTAAGAGACTGAGGTCTTTTTTCTTTTAACCTATATTATGGACTTGCTAGTGAGTGACCAATTTTACATCCCCCATAATTTCACAGAGTAAGTTCAATCAGCATTTTCATTGAAAGAGCACAAAGGGAGCAGGTTCCTGTTCAAGAGAAACTTTGATGAAATAGAAATCTAAGTACTAATCTTAAAACAGCTGATTGTTCTTTGCGATGGGACACCCTCCACAGTGTGGTAGTGACCAGTGTGGACTGCAGACCCAAGTGCATAGGCAACCCTAAAGCTAAAAGGCAAGGGCAGAGAAGGGGGTACACCTCCAATACCCCTACTGCACACCTAGAAAACAAAACCAAACTATGCCTAAGGGTCTCCCCTTGCTCTGCATGCTCCCGCCAGGCTTGTCCTACCTTTTCCTTCTTCCCTGACACATCCTGGACTTCTTGGAGGTCATGGCTCGCCATCAGCGAAGGGACTTAAGCCTGACCTTAAACCCCATCCTCACCAACTCCAAACACTCTAGATCCATACCCCTCCTTGCTAGACAACAAGGCCACTAAAAGACTTGTTAACGTTGTGGTTGCAAGTTTCCCAGAGAGGGGCAAATACATCAGAGGAGATGCCACACAATTTCCGATCTGATCTTTTAATCAGGGGAAGAAGCAAGCGGTGCTGGGATACAGGTCCCAAGGTTTACCCTGTGCAAAAAGAATCCTAGGCCTTTCCCTGGGCCTACCTAATCCAGCTGCTCTTTTCACTCATCCATCCACCTACGGCTTCCATGTCTTGGAAGAGAGGGCATAGCCGAGTGCCCTGAGGACACTTGGGGATCCTGAGGCTGAGCAACCCCATCAGAAGCCGCATAGACCTCAGCTCTTGGGGACAGATGGTGGCCACGCGGGACCCCTTCGCTATCATTCGCTGGCAATGCCCAGGCCCTGTCAAGAGGAGGAGAACGAGAAAGGAAGAGGGTTGAGTGGATCCCAAGGAAGGCTTAGGGTTGCTGTTTCCCGCCCTCGCTCCCTGCAGCCCAGGGCCAGCCTTCCTCCTCCTCCTTCTTCGGAAAGAAGGAAAACACTTCTTCCAGGTGTAGTTCTTTCTGCTCCTGGACAGAGCAGCACAATTTTGAGTAGTATTCCTCCTGCCTGTGAACACAAGTCCACCCCTTGTCACAGCTGCAGGGGCTGGGCTGGGTTAGGAAGATGATCACAAAGTGAACTCACTCAATAAAACTCCCGCAGTTCTGGGACCTCTAAGATCCCCTAGCATTGTCAGGCAGAGTCAATTACGGCTCGGGGTGTACTTAGAGGTGAACTTACCTTACAGCCAGTGAGGCAGGCCTGAACCGCAGGGGCGCTGGACTCAGGTGCCCCTTCCAAAGCCCTGTGCCTAATTGTGTGTGTGTCCTTTTATTTTCCCCAGAGAGCGCTCCTCGAATTGTATGCACTTCGGATCCCCCCAGTCCGGGTCCACCGCTGCAAGGGACAAGCCTGCAGACAGCAGAGTCCCGGGAAACCAGCGGTCTCTTCCGTGGAGCCGGAATGGCCTCGCTGCAGCCCAGCGGGGTGAAGGCCTCGCGAGTTCGTTGCAAGCGGGCGGCCGAGAGGGGCGGGTCCCAGCGCGTCCCGGGAGCCCCGCCCCGCGGCCCCGGCCCCGCCCCGCGCAGGTAAACAGCCGCCCGCAGCCCGCGGAGCCCGCCCGGGGACCCGGCCCCGGCGTCGCGCCAGGCACCCGGGGGAGGCGGCCCGGCAGGCTCCCAGTGACCCGGCGCCCGCCGCGCCCCGGAAGGAGCGCCCGCGCAGGCAGCCCAACCTCAGCTGGCGGGGCAGGCGGGTGGCACCTGCGGGCCGGGCGGCTGACCAGGGCACGTAGCCAGGGCGGGGGAGTGCACCTGAGACCTGGGGAGCCCACGCCTGTGGCTTCCCAAGATCCTGTCGCGGGGCTCGGCCCAGGGGCGCGTAGGTAAAAATGGGTGGAACTGTATACACTTAAGGTCTGTGCCTTTGTTATATATATATATATATATCATACCTCAGTTTAGAAGGAAGGGGGGAAAAGAACGACCCCTGGGCTCCAAGTGCTTCCAACTTTCACATTCAACCATTTATTACATGGTGGAGGGGTGTAGAACGTTGCACCTGGAAAGCTTTAGGGAGCAGGGTCCGCGAAGTCACTTCCTGCCTCCTCCGTGCAAAGCAGAACCAATCCTGCCACTGCCTATCACCATCTTGGCCAGAGTAAGATTTCCTGGATCTCACCTTCCTTGTCAGCCAAGTGGGGCAATCATCTGGAAGTCGAGCTTTAAAGGAGGCGACTAGGGCACATAGCACCCCGTCTGGCCCACAGTCTTCACCTAATGGCCTTTTGGTCCTTCCCTCAGAACAGCAGAGGAGAATGTCTTTGATAGGTCCCCAGAGAAGATCCAGAGGCTAATACCTACCCCCATCTCTCAATTACAGTCACCTGGAACGAAGGGCCCATCAAAGACAAAGCCTTGAGGGAACAAGTTTCGGCCATCAAACAGTCAAGGACATGAGGCCTGAGAGGCAGTCCCCTCAAGCAGTGCTAATAGCAGCTTAGAGAAAACACACTTGTAAGCTCCAGTCCTGAAATATGCGCTCAAGGAAAAGACGGAAACCTAGAGATCTCTTATGACAGTTCTTAAATATCCTCTTACCTCTTGTGTCCATAAGGCTGAGAAAGGTAGAAAAACAAATGCAAAATTTGATCCCCATGTTTGGCTGAATATCTGTGCTGGGGTGGCTGTGTTTTCCATAGAAAGCATTGGTCAGGAAGCAGTGGGACCCAGAAAAGCAAAACAGAGATATATGGGAGGATTTGAAAACCTTGGAATTTTCTGAATTCTAAATCCTCAAAGAGCCTCCTTTGTCAGCTGAAACACACTGCCCTTCCTCCAGTCTTCTGAAACACTTCTTGAAGACACTGTAATTGCTTTGCCTGAAGGAGTCACCCTCCAAGAGAAAGCCAGTTCTCCTCATGCGCTACCCTGTATTGTCTCCGGAAATGATCAGTTATATCCCAGCATGCCTCCAAAGGAAGGCCAATGGCAAACTCAAACCGGGGAGAATAAGGATTTGAAACCAACGTAACTTCAGGATTTTTCTTTCTTTCTTTTTTTTTTTTTAAATTTAAATTTCAGGTAAATGACAAAAATGTGTGGCTTTTTTTTTTTGGTCTTTTTTTTAAAATTAATATATAACGTAGTATTTGTTTCAGTGGTACAGGTCTGTGATTCATCAGTCTTACACAATTCACAATGCTCACCATAGCACATACCCTCCCCAAGGATTTTTCTCATTTTACTGATAAATTGGGGGGAAATATGGGTGGGAATAGATTTTTAGGATGCTCAACAATGGAGGGAAGAACATAAGTCTAAATGAGTCTCAATTTATTGACATACAATTGTTACAGAGGTCCTAGGGTTACTGTGCTAGCATGAGAAACATAGGACAGCAGGTGATTATCCCTAAAGTATTGAGTGTCATGTGTGACCCAGGCTGTCCATTATGTATGGGTCATCTAACACAC
This sequence comes from Phoca vitulina, assembly GCF_004348235.1. Lineage (NCBI taxonomy): Eukaryota > Metazoa > Chordata > Mammalia > Carnivora > Phocidae > Phoca > Phoca vitulina. Next base: position 9,224,070 of record NW_022589744.1, read on the forward strand.
TCATAAAATTCCATTGCTAATTGGAAATGGTTTATACGGACTGGGCCCGGATCCTGGGTGCTGGTGATGTTCCAAGGGCACCCACAGACTACTTAGTTGAAGACTGATTACTTTGGACCTCTTCCATTGTGGACGAGGCACAGATTTCACCCCACTCAAGCAGGCTCATATATCTGGATTTGCAATTGCTTCCCTATCACTATGGCATTCTATGTGACGCTGCTTCTGACCATGGGATTCACTTTACCATCAAAGAGGGAAGGCAACGGGTGGATACCCTTGTGATTTGAGCCTATCACCCAGGAGCAGTGATTTGTTTTGAACTGTGACTTGATTTACTGCAGATATGGTTTCAGGACTAGCTCTGAGACAGTATCTAATGAAGTTGAGATACTGTCCTTTAAAACAAGTGTTCAGAACCAGGGATCAATACGTGGGGCTGTTTCTCCCAGAGCCAGACTAAGCAGGTCTGGAAGATGGGGGAGTGGGGATGGTGCCTGCTCCATTTTACCTAACAACTCACTCTCTTCACCTTTGGACCCCACCGGTTTAGAGGTTTTGAATCCAAAAAAGGAATGCTCCACTACTGGGGGAACTGGCAATTAGGGTAGCTCCATTTGGAAAGGGGAAGTATGAAGTTTCGATTGCATGAGGGAGAGCTCCATTATCTAAGCAGAAAGCTTTGTTTAAAAGTGAATAGAGAAATCAGTGTGTGTGTAGATGTGGAACAGCAAAAGAGTGAGACTAATAAATGGAATAAATTTGTTTTCTTTCTTCTTTTGGGTCTCCACTATCTGAACTCATTCCAAAATTTGAAAATCCATTTTTTGGTGAGTCTTGGTAGGGAGGCATGACCAGCTAGTTCATGGTCATACATGGACACAGGACGGAAGCTCTGCCAGCTTAGATGTTACTGCCCAGAACTTTGAATGTGGAACGAGGACACAAAGAATCAGGGTCAGTTTAGAGTTCATCCCCACGGTGGTGGTGGTAGAACCAAGGAGAAGCAGTTTGAGGAGTGGTTTTCAGTCCAGGGACCAGCATCGAGGACTGTGGCACCCAAACCGAGCTGCTTTTGAGATGCGAATGGGTCGTGGTCCCAGATCTCTAGCTTTCTTGGATCGAGCCCATTTTCAAGATTGTTTCTCCTATAGATTTTATGAGCTCCCAAAAGCCTTCCATTAAATTCCTAAGTTAGCTGGAGTTGGGTTTGTTGTTGTAAACCATGAATCTAACTAGCCTATCTCATCTGGGCTCTTTCCTTGGCTTATACTAATATTAGGTAGGGGAGATGTTGGGACTAACTTTAGTTAGCTCTTATATTATCAACCATGGCAAGAAGCGGCTTGGAGAAGGACTGAACACAGCTCATTCACAATAATATCCCCTTTATTGATATTAATCACAGTTATGAGGTCTTGTCCATCAGAAAGTTTGCATTATGTAGAACTACATACAAAGACATAAAAATACACATACACTAACCACCAAACCCATTAACTTCAACCAATCAAAGCCCCTGAATGTCTTCCATTTTGATCATCAGTGCTCCAGAAGAACATACATAGACCCAGCATAAGGTTGGCTTTTGAGGTGTCAGAGCATTCACAGAGCAGGGTATTCACCCCTGGAAGCAATTCAACATGTAAACTCAGAGGGCAGGCATTGATAAACACAACACCTGAACACCTGGGTCTTGGGCTGCCTGCCTTAATGGCAGAGCCCACTCAAGGTCCCACATACTCCTTTGACCAACGAGGACGGTAGGCCTTACTTAGCTCTGTTTGAAGCAGACAAATTATATCACCCCTATTGGAGAAACTATGTGTAGGAAAGAGCAGATTGGCTTCTAGTCTACTTCAAGTCATCCTTTAGAGTCATTTCAAGATGATGACTTGGCTAAGATTTACCCTACAAGGGGAATGTAAAAAATCTCTCTTTTTCTTCCTACGCCTTCTTCCTTCTTCATCCTAAGCTCTCCGGCCAAACTCCAGCAAAGCCTGCAATAGCCTAAGGGTTCAAGGTGATGTTACAAGTCACATGGTCAACAGGGAAGGACCTATTGCAGATTCCCAAATGTCTTTCTCTCACTTAGGTTAGCTTAAGTGGCTCCCTCCATAACTACAAAAGGATTTGAGTTCCAACCATCCGCTGGTGTCCCCAAGTCTCTTGGAAAACTGAAGGCTATAAATTTATCGAAATAAATGTCTAGGGGATTTGGACACCATGACAAACCCCTTTGCTCTGGGATCCATAGAGTGCAGAGGTTTCTAATCAAAGCTGCATTCACACTCTGTGTTCATAGTTGTCTGAATTCCCTAATTCCCTTAACATCAATAGTGTCAATTTTGCCTTAAAAAAATAAAAAATGAAAGAAAAAGGCTAACAGATTTCCTTCCCTTTGTGTCCCCTCCCATACAGCATCTCCTTCGGCGGATGCAGAGGAAGGCATATTTTCTTGGGCTGGCTGGACCTTGGAGAGTGGGTTGCTATGTCCATGACGTTCCAGTTCCGGTCTCATGGGTAGATGATCAATGGTGAACGATCAGGAGGGACAGATGAGAGATGTCCTGGCCATTCTGCTCTGAGTCACGAGGCAAAAATGCTTAGGAAGCTTCTCTCTTGGTAGCTTGCTCCTGTAGGTGGTGACCTTGAGAAGCTGCCACTGAGCCCAGTGACGGAGACTGAAAGTATGACAGCAGAGATTTCCCTGATCTGGGTGTCCTTGGTAATCCCGCCAAAGAAAGATTCTATGCAGTGGCCAAACAAAAATATGGAGTTCCGTGACACCTTGACATTCTAAATGAAACCAAGATCTCCCTCCAAAGAAGAGTAAAAACTGTCTTACTATAATCAGAGTCAATCAGGATAATGAGATGAAGAGGAGAGAAAGGAAAAGTGTTTTAATGTAAAGGAAGAGGCTTGTGGTCCCATTGAAGCCAACCATTGCAGTTTCCTGGTGCCATTTTTCCTGGGGTCCGAAGCATCTCAGCACTAGCCCAAGCCAACATCGAGGGACATCATCACCACAAATCCCACGATGGAGGCCCAGGAGGCCAGTTTCCCGTTACCACTAGGAAGGAAGGGAAGGAAGACCTTAATGCACTCTGGGACACCATCCAAGCTGAAAGCATCCTCTGTGAAGTCCAATTCCAATAGAAAGTACACCACTATGATTAATAAGAACAATAATATTGACAAGTAACACTTCTTAGGGCTTGCTAAATGCCAGGCAAACTAACTCATGTAACCCCAAAGGATGATCACATGAGATCAGCACTGTCATTATTCCCTTGTTACTGGTGGGGAAACTGAGGCGTACAGAAGTAACTTGCCCAAAGATGCCTCTCGTGGCTCTGGAATATATGCTTGAATAATACAGAGTGGCAATTAAATTCTTGATGATATTATTGAGTCTGACCTTTTAATCTAGCCTCAACATCGTTCTGCTATAAAAACCAAATGAAACAAAGAAAGCAAGCCCCTACCCCCTGACACCCAGCCCATAGCAACACAATGAGACTATGATGGATAGCTTTGCCTATCAGAGCTCACCTCTCCCCTCATTCCAGCCCCAGAAAAATCCACAAAGGGACGGGTGGGAGAGAAAGGGACAATACACAAAACTAATCATCTGGATTAGTGGAGTGTAGATGCCCCTGCCTAGGGTCAATGGTCGGTCTCTCCACCCGCCCTGCTCATCTCTTTCGTTTCTGAGAGCACATTTGAGAAGGGGATGGGGATGATCCTGGGAAGGGGCCGGAAGGGGTGGGAGCAAAGAAAGGAGTAACAGATGAAGAAAGAGAAGATCTGGAGGCTGGGGCCCTGGGACTGGGAACCTGGCCGGGGGAGATGAGGGACGGTTCACTCTCCAACCTGATCTGAGCCTCCGGGATGATGTCGTCCATGACCACATAGACCATGGCGCCAGCAGCAAAGGCTAGGGCGTAGGGCAGGAGGGGCTCAGCCAGCACCACGGCAAAGGCGCCCAAGACCCCGGCCAGTGGCTCCACCATGCCGCTCAGCTGCCCGTACCTAAGGAGAGACCAGAGACACGTGCCACCACGGGGAGGGTCAAGCGGACACGCAGCCAGCATGCTCAGACTGCTGACCCAGCCCCAGAAAACAGGTGCCTTTCCTTCCACATCGTATCTGCGCCTGGCAGTGCAAAAGGACTTCGCTGTGTTTTCAGCCACCGCCTTCTTCCCCGACCTCCTCCGACGCGGCAGGTGCCCCCTCCCGGGTGTCCTGTGGGGTTTTAAGTTTTCCCCACTGTCTGTTTTCCATAACAGCGTTATTGAGATCTAATTCACATACCATAGGGCACACCCATTTCATGTGTACAGTTCAGTGGTTTTAGCATAGTCACAGGGTTGTGCAACCATCACCACTACCTGGTTCCAGAACATTCTCATCACTGCAAAAGGAAACCCCATACCCATGAGCAGCCACTCCCCATCCCTCCCTCTCCCAGCTCCCGGGAACCACTGATCTGCCTTTTTGTCTCTACGAACTTGCTTATTCTGGATATTTCATATAAAGGGACTCATGCAATGCTGGCTTATTTCATCTCGCATAATGTTCTCAAGGTGCGCCCGTGTCGTAACACAATATCGGCGTTCACTTCATTCCTTTTATGAGTAATATCCCGCTGTACAGACACACCACGTGTTCTCTATCCATTCGCCAGCCGATGTCGGCACTGTCTCTTGACTGGCAGGACACTGGTTAGCAGTGGTGCGGACGTTTCCCGAGGACGGCTGTGCCTGCTAGGTTTGGGGGTTCGGGCCACCCCTGCACCCCTTCCAAAGGAGCTGCACCCACGCCCCTCTGCTGAAGAGGTGGACCTGCCTGGCCAGGTGTCTCCTGAGGGCTGGCCCCCAGTACCCCCATCTTGGATTAAGGTGAGATTTCTTCATTTAAAAGAAGAATCCCTTTATTTGAGCAGGTGGGTCTCTGTTGCTTGCAATCCCAGAAGCCCTGATGAAAATAGCAGCCCACGTGAGCCCTGAGGCTTCAGAGAGCAGGAGAGAAGCTGGTACCTGATCCCCACAGCTGAGCCCAGCCGGCTGTTGGGTTGAATACCAACAGACAGGGGAGCTGGGACACCTTTCCCACTATTCCGGGTGTGGGCATCTGGCAAGATGTACTGCCCGTGAGCCTCAATCTCTCCGTCTGTAAAATGGGGGTAGGAAACCCGGAAGTGCCCTGGGGCATTTCCCTGTCCAGCTGGCCTCCGCAGTGACAGAACAGGGCTGTGAAGCCCCCCACTCCCCCCCGCTTCTCCCTGGCCAGGAGCAGACAGCTGGCATGGGGGAGACACTGTCTACACTGCAGGACCCTCTAAGGGAACACCACTTCCTGACTTAGGCTGTGTGCACAGGTCGGCAGACCTCTGCAGCTCTGTGATGTGGGTACAACTCCCAGCCTCGGCTTTGTCACTTCGGGGAAAAAAGTGAGTTTGACGTCAAGCCCAGACTGGACTGAGAAGAAAAAAAGTTCAGTCTCGGGGTCCAGACGCTGAGCACGAGGCCCCCCCGTTCCCTCGCCTCCCGTCCCGTGGTGCCCCTCCTGTACGAAACAACAGTCACAGCTTTGGGGCTCCCGGAACTCACATTCGAACCACATCTCTAAGGCCATTTGCCCTGCCCTCACCCCGTCCTCTGTTCCGTAGACTCCAACAATGGAGAAAGAGACAAGAGAGGGTAAAATAAAATAATTTAAGTATGAGTAAGAACTTGTAAGTCATAAGGTCCCATAAAATGGAAGGCATTTTTCAATTGTTGTTATTAGCAGTCTTTTAAAACGCCCTCACCGTACATTCTAGAGTGGCGATTGTTTTAACAAAGAGGTATTCTGGGGCTCGGAGTCCTGAGTTGAGGGCCAGATTAGGCTTCTAGTCTCGGAGTCACCACCGAGAGCTGGTCATCTGACACTCTGGGCCACGGTTCTCGCCTCTGAAAACTGAGGACTCACCTTACGTGTCACTGAAAAAGTAACACTAAGGAATAGACTAGAAAGACCACGGGGGCTATGAAAACACGTTTTCTGAGTGCAAGAGGCATCATCTCCCAGACCCTCCTGACACAATCCTGGTCTTCACGTTGACAAGGGTTCTGAGCCGGGCCAATGTAATGACTCTTGGAGACAGGCTGCGGTCGGATGGGCTACGTAAAGGCGTGTGACATTGCGAGTACACACTGGTTTACTTCCTACTCGACAGGGAGAAAACCCAACACTGAATGGGCACGGCGTGGCTACGCCTGGAGGCATTTTGAAATAGGAAACATGACCACTGGGGCTGGTTTATGTAAAGGTCGAAGGTCAAGAGATGAGCTTCTTGAGCTTCCTTCCACGCCTGGGGGTGCAGGATTCAAACAGATTGTCAGCATTTTAGCAGAAGCTCCAGGGTCACTTCCAGGTCAGAGGAGGCGGCTCTCGGAGAAAGAAGCCCGTACGAAGGACTGCTCGGAGCTTTACATCAGACATGACCCCGGCCTCTGAGAGCGGACACTCTGGAGCACTTACCAGAAGGCTCTCCAGGGGGAGAAGCCAGCCCCTCGCAAGGGAAGGCTGACAGCCAGGCCCTCTGGGAAATTCTGGATCCCGATTCCAATGGCTAAATTCCTGAAACAGCAAGAAGGCACATGAAGGCAACACACACACACACAGGACCCCCCCTGGCCTAGACGCAACGCCGTCCTTGGGTGTGGGAGATCCAGGTGAGACCCGTGACAGGTGCAGGAAGGAGAGAGTTCAGGGCCTGTGTGGAGGTGCAGGGCACACGGAGACGAATGGGCTGAGGCAGACCGTCTACCCCTTCCTGCTGTCCCTGGTCCCCAGGGATGCTCGATCTTTATGGGGCCGCAGTGAGCAGAGAACGTGCTGGCTGGGCATGAGGATGACCAGGGTCTGCCCCTTAGCCGCATAACTTTGTGCAAATCATTTACCGTTGGACATCTCAGATCCTTAGGAATAACACAGCCGGGCTTGCCCAGGGATGGTAACCTCTCCCAAGAAGGACTGCTCACGGCCATGTGGCCCAGTGACCTCATGCCTGTAAAGTTCCCAGCACGTGTGAGGTGCTCAGTACATTGTGGTTTTATTCCCTACGGCATGGAGATGGGTACATGGCATTTTATTGAGAGGCAACCTCAGGAACGGGACAGGGAGTCCTGAGCAGACTCCAACAGGGACACCAATGTCCTGGGCTCGGTTATCCCGCCGACCCTGCTGGTCCGGCCCGGGCACCACACTTCTTTGGGCCCCTGCGGTGCTCACCGAGATCCTCCCTCCTCTGCTCCTGCGGGACTTAGAGGGGCTGGGCTCTGGGAACTGGTCAGGCTCGAGGACAAACTGCCCACTATCTGCAGAGGGTGAAAAGGGCCAGCCTTGGGATCAGGGTCAAGAGTCTTACTTCTCACTTCTTGGGTCCCAGGTCTAGGAATCCAAACCCAGCTTTGGATAATACCGTCCAGCCCTGCTCGAGTCACAGGACCCTATAAGCTCCCACCAGCCCTGGGCAGAAATACAGCTTGTTCTAGAGGCTTCTGCTATCCGTGTCATGGGGGCATTTGAAATATATTTCTTTTTAAGAAATGAACCTTAAGGGTCCATTTGCCAATATTTCATTGGCCCCTGCCCTGCCTTCTCAAACAGACCCTCAAAGGGGTCATCCTTTCCCCGACACTTTTCCAGTATCCCCTCCCCACTCCCAGATGGATAAGTGGATACAACCTTTCTTGACCTTTTGCAAAGCCCTGAATCACGGTTTCTTTCATGAGGAAGATCAAAGTGTCTGGCCAGTTCTAGTACCCCTCTCCTGACCGTGGAAACAGCCCTTTGTGGCGGGCTCGGTGCCCACGGCCATCGCCTGCCCCGCCCCATGCACAGGTAGGCGCACGCCGTCCTCCCAGCCTAACTCCGGAGTGGCCAGCCCCATGTCACCAGTAAGTCAGAGGTGGGGCTCCCCGTCCAAAGTCCTCACGTTGACACAGCACTGACCGCAGCCATGCACCAGGCGGGCTGTGGAAGCCTCCTCCACGTCCTGTCCGGGAGCCACCAACCTGATAAGCAGCACAGAAACCCCATTCTTCTATCCCTGGCAAGCCACATTACCTCGGCCCCGCCCTGGCTCTGGCGTGGCACTTCCAGCCCAACCAGGTGCCACACCCTCGGGATCCTGCCAGGCCGTCCTCAGCAGGGCACCACCTTGCCAGGTGATCACCACATCTCCCCTGAGTGCCGCTGGGCTCCTTCACCCCCCGACAAGGTCCAGACTGCGGATTCTCCGCCCTTCCCATCTTCCTGTATGTCCCTTCTTAACTCGGCTCTGCTCTTCACGTGCATACACGTGCTCGCCCACCGCGTCCCCCTGCTCTGCTGGATGCCCTGCATCCGTGAGACTTCAACTAGCTAGGGGAGACCCAACAGAAGGACTCGGTCCCCTCTGCACCCCCTGTTCCACTTCGTCACTTGCATCAGCTCGGGACTGAATTAAAACCCAGAGCCCTCGGCCCTGGCCACGCACTAGCAAATGCCGATGCCTGGGCCCACCCTCGAGACTCCAGTGAATCGCTATGGTGTTGGGCTCCAGATCCGCAGACTTGGAAGAATGAGCTAACGGCACTGAGAGCCAATGACCTAAGACATCACCAGAGTGGGTGAGGACGAGGATCGTGGCCATGGCCACCTCCGAACCGGGAGCCCCTTCCCTGCTATCCTGGCGCCCAGCATCATGGGGGGGTGGCCCCAGGTCGGAGCTGAGGACACCAGCGGCTCCTTGTGAATGCACCAGCCGGCCTGCAGACTGGGTCCTTCCTGTGCATGAAACCCGAACTGGGGGGCCCTGGAGGGGATCCTGAAGAACAAAGAACAGAAGCAGCAAAGTGGGGGCGATGCTGGGGAGACAGACTAGTAACAGCAGAGAAGAAGAGAGTGGCTTGCAGGTGCCCAGGGCGAAGAAGCAGAAGGATGGCAGGGGCTCAGGCTGGCAGGGTTGGTCCCTTGGCAGCAGGAGCTAGGAGCTGACTAAGCAGGGGTGGGGGCTAGAGCAGCAGGCTGGGCTGCAAAAGGGCAGCCTGCCAGGAAGGAAGCCCCAGATGCACCCTCCCTCATGCAGCCCTACTCTGCTCCCCCTGGGCGCCATGTCACCCACCCGTCACTCTCGGCCGCATCCCCAGGGAGCGGGGTTTGGTGGGCCATCCCCTCCTGCATTCAACTTTGGGGACGGAAAGCCCAGATGAGAGGTTTCCTTTCCAGGATGGGCTATGAAGATTCCAAACAGGGTTCAAAAAGCAAAGGGGAAAACCCAAACCTTGGCCTTCCCAAGACAGTGAAGCTGCTGTGTTCTGTGTTTTGTTCTTCCCGGAGGGAGCACAAAGACACCATCACTAGTCTAGACTGTGGCAAATGAGCGGCAGGGAGGTGGGGACGAAGGGTTCATTAAGAGAAGAAACCACAAGCTCTCCCCTGACAGCACCCCTTCCCTTTGGTGTCAAGCCAAGCCCCACAGTGATCTGTCACCTGAGCCGGACCAGGATTAACAGGGAGGGGAGAGAAAGGCCAGGAAAGGACGTCCGTGGGGAGAGCAGGGGCAGGGAGGAGAGAGGGCGAGTGGAGAGCAGGTGGGTGGAGGGGGGCCGGGGCCTGGCAGGTGCAATGCTGGCCCTCCCGGCTGCTAGTTAGGAGGGGCCCCCCTGCCCTTACCTTCAGATACCGCTGATCCCAAGAGATGAGCGACGAGAGGAAAGGCCATGCCAGTGGGCAGTTGTTTCTGCTTTTTCTTAGAGGCCTGGAAGCAACTAGAGGCCTAACCCCATTTCCCCTCGACCAGGCCTGGCTTCTCATCTGCATCCTCCTCCTCCTCAGCCCCCAGAGTAAAAGTCAGAGAACATTCGGGTTACAGGGCCGTTGGAGGCCCCGTTGTTCAACACCTTCATGGTTAAAGGAGGAACAAAGGCACAGAGAAGCTGCATGTCTTTGGAGACGGTGTGACAGACAGTGGGTGTGCCAGACAGACCTGGGGGGGATGCAACTCGGCCTTCACTTTGTCTGCGAACCAGGCACAAACTCCCCTCCTTTTCGGGGTTCTTCTGCCGACAATCGCTGTGAAGTGCCGCTCACAGCTCACAGCCCAGAGCTGGTCCTACCATTAAAAATTGCCCGAGGTTCCTGAATGAGGCGGCACTTGGGCTCTGCTCTTCCCCACACGGCCTGGTGACCTTCCCAACCCCATACGAACTTCTTCTCCAACTCATGCTCCTCAACCTTCTCGATTCTGTGACCTCCTCCTGGTCACAAGGCCAGCAATAGCAACTGACAGCCAGGTGGGAGCCCCCTTTCAAGGGGGACTCCGAATCCGCCACTGAGCCCTGGCCGCGTGTGAGAGCTTATGTCATATGTGAAGAGAGATGTGAGGGAGGGCGCCCCACCATCTTCAAGGAGTTTACAGTCGAATCGAGGGCAAAACCCCTGCCTACAAAGAACTACAGGATGGTGTCCAACTGGCTCAAGGCCGTAAGGGAAGCACAAAGCCCGCACGGAGAACATTCCAGTAGAGGAAGAGGATCTGAGACAGAACGTGACATTCAAGATGGACTCTGAAGGATGGGGACCCCTTTAATGGACAGAGAGAGATAAGGAGACACACGTCTTGTGGGAAGAAGGAACAGAGCAAGCCAGTGTGTGAGATGGTAGGCCGGGCCATCCAGGCCTTCTTTCTTGCCCCTTCCCCAGTTCAAAGCCCACATACACACATGCACGCACACACACACACATGCACACACACAGGACATGCGCAGAAGTCACAGCCCAGCTCTCCCAGACATCAGTCTTGTAAAAACCATTCCTATGCACAGGAAAGCATCACAGTCCGCTGAGTCTGCTGGCTTTCGAGGGCAAACCTGAGTGCTTAGTGCCCCGGCCTCAGCCCCACCCCAGGGGTCGCCCCAAAGCCAAGTGTGGGGATGCACCCCAGTGGTGTCCAGCCCACGTCTGGATGCAGACTCCCCTGCTGAATGAGATGCGTGGAGGGTTCCCTTGAGACCCATTTATTGGCCATACCCACTCAGACCTCTCACTTAACATCTCGGGCCTCGAACTTGGGGAGAGCTTTCAGCGTGTGCCCTGTGGGCAGCATCACAGAGCACATAGTCCCCATGCGATGACCTGTGGCCAAAGTCAGCTCGTCTCTCATCTCCCATCTCCAGATACTAGGCCTATCAGAAGGTGCCTAAGGTCCCCCGGCTGGAATAGAAACGATCATAATCATCCCTGCCATTTACTGCAGGCGATGGAAGGGTCAGGCGTGGTTGTGGGTGTTTTACACGTAGCAAACCCTTAGTCCTCTCGGCCACCTTGTGTTTCCTACCCTTAATATCCCCATTTCACAGATGGGGAAGCTGATGCACAAGCAGCTGTCCCCAAGGTCACCCAGCCATGGAGTGACAGTGGTCACATACTTCGGGTCCTCTGGGCCTCATGCAGACCCATCAAACCATCCCGGGCTCCGGTGCTGCCTTATGCCCACTCAGCAGTGACCTGCGGGTTGGGCCCACTCTGGAGGCAAGGAGAGCAGACCGGATTGAGGAGGTGTTAACCAGAGACCTCCAGAGTTAAGGGGGTTGGAGCATCTCTATAGCTGGGGTCCTCAGCCTTGCCACTGTGGATGTTTTAGGTCAGATCGTTCTTTGCTGTAGGGGCTGTCCCGGGTACTGTGGGATGTGTAGCGGCATCTCTGGTCTCTACCCACCAGATGCCAGGAGCATCCTCCCAGTCCTGACAACCGAAAATGTCTCAGACACTGCAGAACATCTTGGGCGGGGGTGGGGGTAGGTGGCAAATCACCCCTGCTTGAGAACCACCGACCGAGAGTAAGCAACAGCTTAGGTGAGCTGACTTCTTCACCAAGTATTTGAACACCAGAAAAAATGATTCGGACCCAGCAAGGACAATATCTGATCTCATTCACCTCATTTGAGAATTTCTAGGCTCGGCGGAGTTGAGTCTTCTCGGGAACTTAGCGGTGGCAGGACAGACTCCTGGGATTTAGGGTACACTCGACACTGGGAAATGACCGGGCCTCCGCTCCCTCATTCCTAAGGCAGTAGCTCTGGGACCCTGGAGTTGCACGATTCTGGGGGAACCGTGCACATCGTGTGCTCTGTGAGTGGAACCCCCCGGAGTTGTGCAATGGGACATTCCTGCTTGAACCCCAACCACAGGTTATTGCTCAGCAATGGGTTTAGTTCTGCGGTTGGAGGCGAGGTGTCCCCGGGGAGGCTACTACGGGAGGGAGAGTCAGCGATTTCCCTGAGAGTTGGCAGGTGAGCGTCCTTGCAACCCGCAGCGTACTCTCCAGGCTATGTTCTCTGGCCCGCCGATAATGAAAGGAGAACAGCATATTCCTGACAAGCCCCGCTTCACCCGGGCTCTCAGATCCTCCCCTGGGCCGCGAGCGTGTGTGTTCTTGTGTGGCAGGCCCTTACATACTGTTTTGATCATTATCTTCCTGCCCTGAAAGGCCTGAGTGTTCAGGCTCAGTGGTGACATCACCAGCTTCCCACTCGGGCTGCCACTGGAGGTGTTTGATGAGCCTGCAGGTGGGAAGGGGCTGGATGCTCCCCGCGGGGCTGCCGGGGCCCTACCTGCTCCGTGGAGCTGGCTTAGCACGGAAGGGATCTTCCCCCACCCCCTTCTCTCGGTTTTGGGAGGCTTATTGCCCCAGGCTGGAAAGCCGAGATGACCCATCCTTTCCCTTAAAGTCCGCGGCCCTTCTCAAAGAGGGCGGGGAAGAGCCCCAGGAAGTCGAGCCACAGGCAGGGTGGCGTAGGAGGGTGATTCAGACCACCACTGCACACCTCTCCTTGAGGAATAGCCTCCTGGGGCTGGAGGGGATCTCTCACTCCCCAAGGGCCGCCCTGGGGATCCTCACCTGCCAAGTCTCCCAGCAAATAAGTCAGTCCTCCCTACAGGCCAGATAAGAGGCTGCCTCCACATGATTTAAAAGCACCTGGGGGTATGGACCCCAGAGCAGCGTGTTTCCATACTCATAAAAAGGCTCTACCAGGTTCCTCGTGACTGTATCAGTAGCCCCCAAACCAAAAATTAAGCAAATGCCCATCAAGGATGGAATGAATAGAGCAACGGTGATCTGTTCCCCCCGTGCAATAGCGTACAGCAACGAGAACGGACGATCTACAGCTACGTGCAAGAGTAGGAGCATCTCAGAGGCAAAATCATGAGCGAAAAAGGCTAGACACAAATCATGAATTCTGTGGGCTTCTAGTCACATAAATTCCCCAAATGGGACAAAACCGAGCTACGTCTTCTTACCTGCTAATTGATAGGAGGCATCGGGGGCCAATAGCAACAGTTTATTGGTGAGTTCTCCTTTAAAGTAATTGATTTTTAGGGGCTCCTGGATGGCTCAGTCGGTTTAGCATCCGATTCTTGGTTTCGGTTCAGGTCATGAGCTCAGGGTTCTGGGATCGAGCCCCACATTGGGCTCCCTGCTCAGGGAGGAGTCTGCTTATAGATTCTCCCTCTCCCTCTGCCCCTTGCCCAGCTCTATCTTTAATAAATAAATAAATCTTAAAAAAAAACTAATTGATTTTTAAAAACAATGCATTCTAGCAGAGAATGCAGATGCTCTCAAGGTAGGACTTCAGGTCCTGGGTGGGGGTCACACTCTGGGGACAAGAATAACTTCCTATTGCCTTTTAATAGAGACGTTTTATCACAGCTGATGTACATGCAGAGAAGAGCACATACTCTAAGAGTTCTGCTTGATGAATTTTCAGAAACTTACTGATCATCACGAAACCCACACCCAGCTCAAGAAACAGAACATGCTGAGCACCCCATGAGCCTCCAATCCCGGGGTCCCTGCTCTCCGAGAGGAGCCCCTGTCTTCACTTCCAATAGCTCAACTTGGTCATGCCTGCTTGGGGACATTCTGTGAATAGTTTAGGCGGCCCTACAAGACCCAGGTGGAGGATCCCATGAGGGTTATGCGTGCTGAACACTTTGCAAACTTGGCATGCGGGTGATGTCCCCCCAGCCATAGGTTTGGAGACCCCTCGGTGTAGGGTCTTTCCTGGGATACCTCCGTTCGTCCCCCTGCCATCCTTCACTCCAGTCTCTCATCCGCTGATTGCTCCACTCACTCCAACTGCAGGATCAACATTTGAGGGGAGGCGATGCAACAAAAACATTTTGTTCTCCAGCACAAAAAATACCATTGCAAGCCACTAAAAAATTTTCCAGCATTTTGGTACTTTCTTCTAAAGAGCTTTAAGTAAGTGCCTTTACAAACATTTATTCTTTCTTTCACTTAGGGGGTGTAAGTTCATTTTCCATTTTGTAGACAGAGTAACCAAGGTCCCACAAAGGGGGAGGCAATCTGAACCCAGCACGGGTCACTGCAATAAGGCAACCCGTGCTGGGTTCCAAGCCTTCCCCATACACCATCTCTGTATAAAACCACGGAAGGCAGGGAGAAAAGTGGCCAGTGACAGCTTCGGGGAAGGAAGACCACAAACCTTGATGTCATTCTTGGCCACTCTCTCTCGCTCCTCACACACAACCTGACAGGGAATCCTGGGGATCTATCCTCCAAGCCTGTACAGATCCAGGCACTTCCTACCCCCTCTACAGCTACACCCAAGTGGGGACCGCCACCTTCTCCTGCCTGGTTTACAGTGGCAGCATCCTGCCTGGTCTCCTTGCTGTTCCCACTGCCCCTCCCGTTTGTTCTCTCCACACCTGCTCCCTGGCTTGAAACTGCTGTGGTTACCCCTTTCACCCAGAGGCAGAGCCCAGGTCCTTCCCCTGGCTTGCTGCAACCTACATGTCCCCGCCCTCTGTCCTCTCTCTGACCCCCTCTATTCCTCTTCCCTGGCTCCTTCCACTCCAGCTGTCTAGTCTCTCTCTCTGCCCTTCTCTCTCTGCATGCTTGGTTGCTCCAGCTTTGGGTGTTTCTACTGGAATATTCCTCCTTGGATATCTGTGGCTATCTCTGCACCTCTTTCAAGACTAGACCATCTGACTTTTCCAAGGCTAGGTCATAAAAGACATTGTGGCTTTCGTCTATGTCTCTTGACCACTAGCTCTGGGGAAAGCCAGGTGCCATGGTGTAGGACCCTCAAGCAGCCACACAGAGGCACCCATGTGACCGAGGGCCTCCAGCCAGCAGCCATGTGGTCCGCCATCTTGGAGGCTGGTCCTCCAGCCTTTAGATGAGTACAGCTCCAGATGATTCCTTGACTGCAACCTCAGGAGGGTGACAGAGCAGGGGCCACTCAGCAAAGCCACTCTCCAATTCCGACCCCACAAAGAACACGACATAATGTTTACTGGTTTGAGCCACCAAACTTTGAGCCATTTAGTTATTCCACAGTTGTAAGAGTCACCTTCCCAATGAAATCTGCCCTTGTCCCCTTATCTAAAATTACAAACCATCCAGCCCTCCCATTCCCCTTTGAGCCTAGTCGATTTTTCTTCTCCTCTTCCTTCTTTTTTTAAGAGCAATTCCTACCGTCCAACATACTGTACAACGTACTCATTTTTCTTGCGTATGGTTCGCTCTCTCCCCCGTGTCCGACCCGGCATCAGAACAAGCTAGGAATCTCTGTCTGTTCACTGATGTGTCCCAAGCACCTACAAGAGTGCCAGGTGCACAAAGCCATGAAACAGGTATGTGCGCAGATGTGGGCCCGGGAGCCCCAGCAAGGCCGATGTCTTGTCTGCTCCCAGCTGCAGGTCATCAATCAGCAGTGAGCATGTCCCAACTCCCTGGGCCGCAGTGTCTTCTGCTCGAAAATAAGGAGGCTGAATTGGGCGACCCATAAGCTCTTTTCCAGATCCTAAGCTCTGCGATTCCTACACAAGGGCGTCTTTGTGGGCTCTCCAGTTTCCCGGGACTGCAGAGACAGGCCTCCCCGTTTGCCAAAGCTCATTTTCCTGGCCGTGCACATCTGGAAAGCCGAAAAACAAAACCATCGCCTTGTGCACATCTGGACGGCATAAACCAATCACTCCAAGAGGAAACTCCGAAACGGCTGCTCAGCGAAAAAGCGCGGTGCATGCCAAAGGAGAGGGGCTGAAAGGCTCCTTTCTTTTCCACCCACAAAACAATCTTCTGGGCACGAAGCTGGAGGCTGAATGCTCTGCCGCTGAATACCATACGCTCTCAATAGCCTTCGACTTGCAGTCTCTGTCACGTTGCTCTCTCTGCCTGGCTCCTGGCCAATGCAAAACTTAGAGAACAGGGATTTTATTCCACCCCCCAACTCCCTCGTTAAGACCAAACGATACCTTCACTTATCCTTGGGGCATGTGGACCGAGTTCAAAGCTGAACACCACCTGCTCCTCCTCCTGCAGGGAGAGCAATTGAACAGACCGAACAGGGAGCTTTGAGCTCTGGTGAGAAATCGCGGGCGATTTGCATGCAGTTCTGACTGCAGCTGGGCAGAGAAAGCCGCCTGTCAATATGTGCGTTGTGGGACAACTAGCCCGGGCCCCCAGAACAAAGAGGAATGATATTCCTTTGCAAATGAAATGAGGTTCAGGGGCTCTGAACCTCCTGCTATCTCTCCTCGCGAGCAAAGATAAGCAGTGCAGGGAGTGGGGGAGAGGCAGGGAAACGTGCGCTTCTACCCACTTCCAAGTTCACCACCAGTGATGTCAACGGCTTGATGGCCAAGACAACTTGGAGCACGGGAAGGCTCGAGCTGCAACTCAAAGCGTGTGCAATGAGTCAGTCTCGTGCACGCTACTGGGGACACTTGCAAGGAGTGGATGAGGGTAGGCGAAGACCTGGGGGTTAGGGGGTCTGGTCATCCCTCACTGTCGTTCCTTAGAGGTCTCTTGTGGGTGCCCGTGAAGAGCAGGAGCAAGACCCAGAGAGTTATGGTCCTGAGCCCCAGCCCTGGACCCTCACCCTCGAACCGCGGCACCTCCCCAAGACTCAGAACACTACATCCATGAGACCACCGCCTTCTGCTCGCAAGTCTGACAGCACTGAGAGCTCACGGCCCACAGCTCACAGCCCGCTGCCTCTGAGTGCACACTGATGTGAAGAAATCCAGGCGGGGCGCTGGAAAGAAATCTAACAAAAAAGATATCTTTTCCTTCCCTGTCCTGGCCAGCTGGGGATGCTGAGCTTTGCTGCTGGGAAACCACTATGTCTTCTTGGCTTCTCAGCAGGGATGAGGGCGAGTGCAAGATGCATGTCCATAAACCCAGTGCCAACGAGGTGAGCTGCGGATCATCATCAGCTGGGAGTTTCTGCGCATGCTACCGATGACACCAAGACGGTGGGCGAAGCCGCCCTCATCAGCACCGCTGCTTCTAGAAACAGCTGGTGCTGCTCACAGAGGTGCCTGGCTAACAGCAACCGTGGCAAGAGCACCAGACGGCTCATTTAATAAGCTCCTGCTTTGCACCAGATCCAGAGATAAGTGCTGTTGATGAGTCATCTCATTTTACTCTGGCAATGACCCTACACAAGAAATGCTAGTGACCCATTTCAGAGATGTAGAAACCGAGGCTTAGAGAGAGGGTGAAGTGTCTCTCCCGAGTTCATGAGCCCCCAAGTAGCTGAAATCCCAGCTCACATCTGCTGATTCTAGAGCTCATGGGCTTCACCTCCACGTGCTGACCCCCACACTCCTGTAGAAACCTTGCAGAGCGAGGGTGGCTCTTCCTGTGATCTCAGTTTATGAGGGGTAACCTGCGATTATGGGCAGTATTTCACACCATGAAGCCGCCTGGTACCAATTTCCCGCTGCAGGGGTTAGGGACAGGGGCCTAGCACAAACACTGTAAAAGATCCTGTTGGTTTAAAATATTCATGTTCTTTAATTATGTGTAAAATCAAAAGAGGTTCCCAGTATTTTCAAATGAATGGCTGGGTTCTGACACGTACCCAGCATCCTTTTCTCGGTCAGTAACTATAAAGAATTCCTTGGCTACTATATGTAGATCTCAGTGGGCTCCAATGGATGCCCCTGGGGCCATTCCCAAGGTGCCAGGAATCCCTAGCCTTCCTGGTGGGAGGAAGCCAATGAAACTCTCTCATCTCTGACCCCTGCACTCTGTCTGAGGGGTAACTAGGCAGTGCGAGTCCAGAGTGAAGGGAGGGCATAACCACAGGCTCTGAGAGGGCACAAAAGAAGGAGAAAGGGCTGAGAGTGTCCATCACACGATCATACCAAGAGCTGCTTGGTCCCCACCCGAGGAACCACTCAGGGACACGGGGGGTTTAGAGCCCATCCAGTCAGAGCTGAGACTTAAGGATCGTCCCATGTGAATAGGAGATTATGGAGAAGACTGCCTTCCCCGCTGTGTCCTATCCAAAACAGCCAGTCCTCTGGCCTCTTCAAGAGCACCCGTGTCATCCAAGACAGAGAGGCAAGGAAACTGCTTTCCATTAAAGGAAATTAAGGAAACGTGACAACCAAATGCAATGCCAAAACCAACAAATAAAACATCAGCAGACACATCTATAAAGGACATTCGGGAGTGATTACAAAAATTGGATAGGGTCAGTGTACTAGATAATTTCATTAGATCTATGTTGAATTTCTTGGGTGAGATAATCATTTTGTGGTTATGGGAGAGAATGTCTTTATCCTTTCTTTTTTCCCTCGAAGTTAAGTAGGTTGCTTTGCTCTGAGACTTCTCAAATAACTTAATATACAAATCTAATCATTCATCAAATATTTAGAGAGTCCTTACTATGTGCCAGGTACTCTGTATTTTTTTTTTTTTTTTTACTTTTTATCCTGAAATAATTTGATACTTACAGAAAAGTTGCAGAAATAGTACAGATTTGCTGTGTCCCCATCACCCAGAACAACAGACATAACCACGGGTACAACGATCAAAACCAGGAGAATAACATTTTACATCAGTGTGAAAAAGAAGGAAGGATCCCCGTCCCTCCCCCTCCCTTCCCACTACTCCCTGTGAGTAATCAGTCTTCTTAGTTTCTGGTTTATCTTTGTACAAATGAGCAGATACATCTCTATTTTATTATCTCCCTCTCCCCTCTTTTTTTTTACATAAATGTTAGCATACTACAGATGCTCTTTTTCACTTCGCTTTTTTTCACTTAACAGTATGTCCTGGTAATCACCCCAAATCAGTTCACAGAGCTCTTCCCCATTCTTTGTTACAGCTGCATACTACTCCACTGGTGGTCGGACCAGTTTATTCAACCCCATTTAGGTTACTTCCAATCCCTTGCAATCACAAACAATGTTGCAATGAACACATAACCTTGTGCATATCTTCATTTTCACAGTCGTAGAAGTATATCTGCAGAGTAGATTGCTAAGGGCTGCCCGGATCAAAAGGGAAAGGCAAATGTAGTTTTGCTAGATGTTGACAAGTTTCTCTCCAGAAGGGCTGAATCCATTTGCATTCCCACCAGCAATATAGGAGGGTGCTGGTTTCTCCACAGCCTCACCATAGAATATGGTGTCATATTTTAAAATTGTGCCCATCTGATAGGTAAGAAATGATATCTTGGTGCGATTTTTTTTCTTGGTGCTACTTTAGTTAGCATTTTTCTAATTAGAAGTGAGTTTCAGCATTTTTCCTACATGCTGGAAGGCCATTTTTATACTTCTTTTGTGAATACTGGTCATGTCTTTTCCTCTATTTTTTTTTTTTTTTTAATCAGAATGTCCTTACTCTTAAAAGATGCAGCTGAAGTATATAGAGGTGAGGGGCCCTGAAATGTCAAATGGTTCAGTGGGGAAGAAAAGTACGTGTGTGTGCTTGTGCATGTATATTTATCTATCTATGGAGAGAACAATAGTCTTATTATACACACACACATACACACACACAGCCCCTCCCTCTCCACATACACACAAAATGAGTCAGTCGTCAACACACCACTGCGCTCCCTCCCAAAGCTGCAGCAAACACGCTCGGTCGCCCAGCCTCCCCTTCTGCCTTCACGGCTTCCACATGACAAGTCACCCTGGGAAGGACTTCAATGCCGACAGGCTGGGCACGTTCCTAGGAAGCCCGGCAAACTGACAGAGCACTTGGGTGAGCCACTCCCCCAGACAGATGTCCCCTGACTCCTGGAATCCCGTCCAGCCAAGGTCTTCAAGGTGGGCCTCCCAGGCCTGGTCACTCCCCATCAACTTTCACAATGTGTGCCATGATTACTTACTTTAAATCAACCCACCTTTTGTCCTTCAAATGCCCTTTTAAATAAAATCGTAATACCTTCGTAAGGGGAAAAAAAACACCTGCCTTATTTGCCTGACACAGAAAAGTAACTGCAGAAGTAAACATGTTGAAAGCAAATCAGAAATAGTGAGTAGGTGTGGATGTGATGTAAATCTAGACACTCAGATTTGGTGTCTGGGTGGATGGTCCAGTGAGGGCCCCTGGCCCCCTGCCACTTGCTGAAGTCAAAATCCCAGATGGAAATTCCTGATATCTTTTTTTTTGAGGGGGGAGGGGTTCCCAGTACAAATAAAGTCTAAGGAGGGCTTGAGACAGACCTCCTTAGAAAGGTCTGTTTTCAGGGCTGGCCCTTTGCTGGCTTCTGGGAACCTGATGAGGGTGTCTCTCTGTGCCCAAACTGTTTGTGCAAATCATATTGTTCACGTCGCACACCTGCTTCACTTCTGGGAGTCTGGAATTTTAGTATGCAATAGTCAGAGGGTGCCTATGTGACCAGCCCCCAATAAAATCTTTGCGCACGGAGTCTCTCATGAGTGCCCTGGGTAGACAAGAATTTGCATGTGTTGTCACAGATTCATCCCTGGAGGAATTAAGCACACCCTGGGAGCTGTCAAAGGAAGGACTTCTGGAAGCTTGCGCCTGGCTTCCTCCAGACTTTGCCCCACATATGTCTTGCCTTTGCTGATTTGGCTTTGTATCTTTTCCCTATAATACATCTTATCTGTGAGTACAACTGAATGCTGAGTCCTATGGGTCCTTACACTGAATCACCCAATTGGTGTGGGCTTGGGGACCTCCAATGTAAGAAGTAACAGCGGTGACTGTGGCTGGACCAAAGGGAAGCCGCACACAGCACCCATCACATCCTAGGGTCGCGAGTGGGAGGCAGCCAGGGTTCCCGACCTTAGTGGATTAGAAAGGGGGGCTAAGGGCTGAGAGGGCTGGTGGACTGGAAGAGGCTCAGTACATGAAGCCCAAGGCCAGAGGTCACCACGGGACCACAGGGACCAGCGATGGAGACACATTCGAGAAAATGCCTGACACCAGGTGGGCCCGTCACATCACAGAGAAGATCAAAGGAGAAAGGACAGCATCCCACCAGATGCTCCCCTTGGTCAGGAGAGATCTAATGCTGAGAATTCAGAGCTCCTTTAGGGAAGAGGAAAAGAGGGAGGGGGAGTCTCAAATTGCCCGTGTTTATAACCCGAGCTGAGCATATTTAAGACTAGAGGTGACAGGATGATCTTTAAATGGCACGTGTTTACCATGGGCAAATGAAGGCTAAATTCATGGACAAGAGAGGTTCTCAAACTTGAGGGTCCACAAGAATCACCTAGAAGGTTTGTTAAACCACAGACTGCTGGGCCTACCCTGAGCATCCGGTACATACGAGCAGGGCCTGAGAATATACACTTTGAACGGGTGACATTGAGCTTCCAGGAGCCACACTTTGACAACCACTGACACAGAGACACAGATTCACACATCACAATCAGAATGAACGGGCCTCTGCAGCGTAGGAGGAAGAACGGTCTGCCCCAAACTGCGTGAGCGGCCCTGGGCAATGAGACTTTCATGAACCCACCCCTCCAATGGGCAGCAGCTGTGGGGGGAGGCCGGGCTCAGGAGAGGCTCAGCGGGGAGGTGGGCTCGTCAATTGCCCCAGTGAGGCTGTCTTGGCAGAGTTCTGGGGAAACGGAAATGTTCTAGAGCCTTCCAAGAAGATGCACGTGCCCGCCCTGTCTCAGGCACCTGCAGCATGCAGACAGTAGCGGGATATCCCAGCCCAAGCCAGAGTCCAGATGGGACCCTTCACACCCGTGGGATGTTGGCCCTGCTGGGGGGATTCTCCCAGCAGATGGGCATGAGTTCTGGGCTCCGGGAAAGGCTGCAGACATCCAGAAGAGGGACAGTCCCTCCTATTTCCTCAGACCAAGGGTTTTCAACTGGAGCTGACTCAGCCTCCCAGGGGACATTGGCCATGTCTGGAGACTTTTTTGGTTGTTACAGCGGTGGCCGGGTTCCTGACGTCTAGTATGAAGAAGCCAGGGATGCTGCTAACCATCCCACAGCACACAAGTTGGCCCCCCGCCCCCCCCGTGACACAGAAGTCTCTGCTTCGAGGTGTCAGAAGCGTGGAGGGGATGAGAAAGCCCTCTCTATACCTGTGCATGGCAGGCTCTGAAGACGGGAGGCACAGCATCAGCGGGGACTTGGGACAGTGGGAAGACGGAGCTGGAAGGTCTCCATCCAATTACTGAAGAGTCCTGAGCCATGCTCCTTGGAGGGTGGTTAGGATGCAGTTAGCTCAGGAGCCCGCACCGTGGTGCGTAAGGAGGGAGGCCGCACAGGAGGTCCACAGAGGGCCTTTGCCCACCACCAACACCAACACAGAGACAATGTCACCACCCACAAAGCCCAGCCGGGCCCACTGCCCTCCTCTCTTAGCCTGAATTCCAGGTTCATTCCAGCTCCTTTTCCCTCCACGCACCTCGGAGCAGGGACAACCACATCCATCAGCTCACATCCCGTTCACAGACGGAGTGAGTCCGCATAGAAATGGCATTCTTTTTTTTTTTTTTTTTTTAAAGATTTTATTTATTTATTTGACAGAGAGAGACACAGTGAGAGAGGGAACACAAGCAGGGGGAGTGGGAGAGGGAGAAGCAGGCCTCCCGCCGAGCAGGGAACCTGATGCGGGGCTTGATCCCAGGACCCTGGGATCATGACCTGAGCCGAAGGCAGACGCTTAACGACTGAGCCACCCAGGCGCCCCTAGAAATGGCATTCTTGCAATACAATATTTATACCTTTTCTGAGCTCCCAGCAGGTTTCCCTATAAAGCTCTGCTGTAAATGGCAGGCTGGGTGCCCGCTCAGCTCACAAAAGCCCATTTTACTCAGCCGTTAATGGCTTCTAAGTATCTAAGTCCCTTACGGCTTACGTCAAGCTTGTGGGGGAGGTCAGGAACTGAATCACCGTTTAGAACATGTTTGTTTTCCCTCTGAACAGTGGGAAGGCAACAGGAAAGCACTAAAGAAATGAGTATGAGAGAGAACGCGGAGACGGGAGGAATTCGAAACTCCAAGGAGAACATTCCTCAGCCGCTGGGGTCACGAGCATGAAGCAATTCAAGGATTCATCAATCCTCAGTCACCGCTGACTTCCTCTTCTCTCTCTCGGCCAAGTCGGCTTGCCGACTCCAAAGCGCAAAACCCCCCAGAGAATCCATGCTGCAGGGAAGGGCAGGAGCTGACGGAACTGGAGAGGGACAAGCAGGCCAGACGCTGGGCCTCTGGAGGGTTTCCTGAGGGAGGCCGGCCAGGCGCAGAGATGAAGCCCTGTGTTCGTCAGGACTCGAGAGGCGTGAGCAAGGGGACAGTGGCCTGATGTGAGGTGGGCTCGGAGGGCTCGGTAAGGATTTTGTTTTTTAATTGTGGTAAAATTCACATGGCATACAATTTACCATCCCAACCATTTCTAAGTGTACAGTTCAGTGGTATTTAGCACATTCATAATATCGTGCAACCACCTCCACTACCAAGTTCCAGAACATTCTCATCACCCCGAAAGGAGACCCCATACTCATTGGCCGTCATTTCCCATCCCCCTCTCTCCCCAGCCCTGGCAAGCACTAATCTGCTCTGTCTCAGGAGCATAGAAGTGGGATCATACACTACGTGACCTTCTGCATCTGGCTTCCTTCACTTAGCACGTTTTCAAGGTTCATCCATATTGTATCGTGTATCAGAACTTTGCTCTTTTTTTTTGGTAAAGATTTATTTCTTTATTTGAGAGAGAGAAAGAGAGAGACACCGAGCACATGAGTGCCGGGGGGAGGGGCAGAAGGAGAGGGAGAGAGAATCCCAAGCAGACTCCCCGATGTGGGGCACAAGTGAGAAAGAGCCATTTTCCCTGCTGATATTTTCCCTTGAAATCACAGGTGAGCCAAGAGCAGAGCCCATTGAAGGCAAGGCAGGCGCCTGAGCCTGATTTTGAACTTCTTCCCAGCTGGACTACAAGAAACTCACTGGCCTCCAAGAGCTTTTCATGGGCTCTTTTGGCCAAGAGTGGAGCCCCCGTTATGTCTGAGGGAACCTCACTTCCAGCCTCTTGCCTGCACTGGGGCTGTACGGCTCGGCGCTTTGCCTCCAAATGGGAGGTGATTTCCACCCTAAAGGAAGCTATTTATTCAAACGGAGCCTCAGCTGTCTTGTTATCGGTCCCATTATTTATATAACTGCCTGACTTATGAGTCAATCTCAAGCACAGGGTAAAAGTTCAAACCTGAATAACCTAAGACCTATAGCATTACCTCGAGGCACAAACAAAATGTCAGCAAAACGAAACAAAATGACAACTGTCCACCG
Source organism: Phoca vitulina (assembly GCF_004348235.1). Lineage (NCBI taxonomy): Eukaryota > Metazoa > Chordata > Mammalia > Carnivora > Phocidae > Phoca > Phoca vitulina. Next base: position 9,248,655 of record NW_022589744.1, read on the forward strand.
CCGGAACTCCTCGCCCCTCTGCAGGGGGTGGCATCTGTGAAGGGGACTCTTGCCCACACTCTTTACAAGGAGCCATTTCCATTCCCGCTCTGTCCTGGGAGCAGTGCAGGAAAGGGCAGGCACCAGATCCTCAGATGGAAAGCGGGCCACGTGGCCAGGTCACCAGTGGATTCTCAAGAAGGCTTTACTTCTTGCACAATCTTCTGGGTGCCCTCTACATTCGAATTCACCACAAGCGACTAGGGGCAAAGGCCCCACTGTCACCTTCCCATGTAGCCCGTTTTCCATAGGTCCTGGTTGGTGGGAAGGAAGGATGCGCCAATGAACGCATAAGACAGACACCCCCGTGGAAGAAAGGAGAAAGACAGCCACTGCCATGATTGCTTTGGGTTTGCTGCTGCATTTCTTCAAGGCGGATCTGGATAGTGGTGAGGACAGCAGGGGATTTTGCACCTAGCACTTGGCCTATAAAAGCTCCTCCTCAGAGGTAAAGGGTTGATCTGGAGGAGAATCCCATTTAGGTAAACACAGAGCCAGGAAACCAAAGTGCAGCTGGTAGATTTGCCACTAGAGGATGTTCTCAGAGTATCTGCAACTCCATCACTTGCGTTTTCCTAGAGGAGCCTGGGCCCCAAGATTCCTCTTGGAAATCTTGGCAGCTTAGGGCTTAGCCTGGGAAGAGGAATAGAGCCATCCAAGAGCTTAGAAGATTTCACAATCAAACTTTCGAGGGTAAACATTTGCGGTGACTCCCAAGAGAGATTTTCTGCTCTAGCTCTGGCCCCCAAGGGTCATTTCCTGGGGCTCTGCTAACAGCTCGAGATTATCTGCGGGCTGTGTCCAAAAGTGGATTTGTCAGGCTCCCTGGACAGCTCATGAGTCAGAGACCGGGTTCCTTTACCTACTCCCTCGCCTGGGAAGCATCTGGACTCACCACACCAGGGGTCAGCGGAACATTTATGGCACCACATCCTGGTGAAGTCAATGGTGCAAGTGTCCGGCTTGTGGTGGAGGCTCTGCCCAGGCTCATGGGACAGGCAGACAATTTACGAGCGAAGTAACACATCATAAAAGTAAGCAGCAAACACTAAGGAGCCAACAAGCCAGGACAGAAGACCTTTCTTTCCGACCAGGGAACCTAACAGAGCCACCACCCCAGGTTGGGGGTAGGCCTGCACGGCCAGTCTTGACGACAAGGGTCAAGGAGAACTCAGAGGACTTTCCTCCAGACCCTACAACGTTACTGTAACCCTGGCATTTTTCTGCCTGGGTCCCCAGCAGCTAGAACTTGCCAGCATATCTGTGGTACGCAGACTTGTCCCAGGCCACCTGGGGGGTGTGTGATGACTCATTAAGCTCATGAACCACCTTATGACCTTTGATTCCAACTAAACTGATTCAGGATGGACCAAGCAACGGATGGAAGCCATGCTGAGCAGGAAAAGGCTTCTATTAAACCCTGCTGCACAGATATTCACTCATTTAGCCGACAAACACTTACCGAGCACTTCCTAGGTGCCCCATTCCATGTTCTCATGAGGGCAGGGAACACACAGTAAAAAGCCAGCAAGCAAACACTTCGACGCAGGGGAGCTGTGGTCAGGGCTGGGAGGGACAAGGCTGTGGGAGCCGATGGGGAATTTCAGGGAGGACCTCACGGAGATAGGGTGGCCAGAGTTGGACTCGGTGAAGGGGTGAAATCGAAACCGAGAGTTGAAGAATGAACGGGAGGGAGAAGCAGTTTAGAGAGTGAGCATTAGGGAAAATGAGTGCTCCCCACAGAGGGCAAAACAAGAACAAAGGCCTGTAGGTGAGCAAGATCTTCATGTTCAAGAAATCCGAAGATGTTCTGAGTATCTGGAGTCTACTGAGGAATGGGGGGTGGGGGTGGAAGTGAACTTGAACTTTATTCCAAATGCAATGAGCCCCAAGAGGATTAATGTCAGGCACAACGGGGTTGAACTAGACCTCTCAGACGTTTTGGCTGGCTTCCCTTGTAACACCTACAGATGCACATTGGTCAGTGAGGGTCAAGGAATGATTTAGGAGCACCGGCAACTTTCTGATGTTGAAAGAGCCAGATTTCTGTTTTCTGCATCAAACCTTTTTTTTTTTTTTTTAAGATTTTATTTATTTATTTGAGAGAGAGAGGGAGAGACCATGAGCAGGGGGAGGGACAAAGGGAGAGGGAGAAGTAGACTCCCCGCTGAGCAGGGAGCTCAGCATGGGACTCGATCCCAGGACCCTGACATCATGACCTGAGCCAAAGGTAGATGCTTAACTGACTGAGCCACCCAGACGCCCCTTTTGCATCAAATCTATCCTTGCTCCCCACCTGCAGGTCGATTCTCCTCCCCAGGGCCATTACCAGTTTACCACAAGATACACTTGGGAGTTTCCAGTCCAATAATGTGAGATTCAACGTCCCTTCTTTGAAGTTCTGCAGAGAGGGCACCTGCCCTTATTCTAAGCTTGAGTGAGCCCCTGCGACCCAGACCCATCGCCAGCACGCTCACGGTCTGACACAGGGATTTTGGATCGGTGCCTCACCTTACTTGCTCTTTGTCACCTGCCCCTCCTCTGAGAGCCCCAGCCCCATTAGACATAGTCCAATGTCTAGAATCCTGCTATGTGGCAACAACACTTCACAAGGCTGACTCTGGTCTGCCCGCATTTTCAAATAGTGCTTGATCCTGGATCCCACCGTCATCACGCTCCACCCGGCTCCAGGACGCCAGGGGACGTGTTACTCTTGGCTGGTTCTTGCTGATAAAGACACCTGTAGCCTCTCCTGCCTGTGGTCCTTCCCATCCACACCTTGGAGGGCCCTTTCCTCCAAACAACGCCTTGGACTGGCCTGGCATGTGGAGCTCCCTCTCCGCACGGTACCTGGGGGCTTCTGTCCATGGAGGAAGGAGGTTGACTCCCAGGGCCAGGCCTCTGTCTACCTCTACTCCAGTGGCCGCTGTGAATGTCCATGGTGGCCCAAGATATAACTACCCCGGGTGCCCACCTGAGATACTAGCCTTCAAGTTCCTAAGGGGATTTTGAAAGCAGACTGATGGCCAGCAGATTTCTCTACTGAATGGGCTCGAGTTGCAGTAAAGGGGGTTTAAATGAGAGCGTCCTTGAAGCAGGGGCATAACGGGACTCCCACAGGTAAGCGGGTCCATCCCTCTGCTGCTTGCCATTAAAGGAGTGCTGAGCTGCCTGGCCAAGCATCCATCCCACTGCCTTATGGCCAGGCAAGTAGGCCTGGCTAAAGGAATAAACAAATCCTCTAGAAGCTTCTAGAATAGCTACTTTCCAAATTCATGAGGCTGGGGAATCCTTTTCTTCAGATGAGTTCTTGGGTAGGAGCACAATATTTAAAACAGATGAGAGCAAAGCCCGGCTCCCACTTCCGCCACGGAGACTTTGGATCTCCGTGGGACCCGGTGTGCAAACTCTGGCTGAAAATGCAGAGATGATAAGCAGCGAGCCACGGCCCCCGTGAGGGTGAGGCACGGAAAGGAGAAGGTCCGCAACGCTAACAATGACGGGGATGACAAAACAGTAACAGAAGCCACCTTCTACTGAGTGAGTGTGGCTCAGACCGAGATAAATGCTCTGCATGTTCTGCTGTTGAGCCTCCAGATCTTTCCAGTGTGTTACTCCAATTGGACACAAGCAGAAACTGAGGCTCTGAGAGGCTCAGTGACGTCTCCAAGGCCACACACCTCCTGGAGAGCCATGGCCCGCCCCTGGGGGTGACCCACTAAAAACCAGTGGCATCAGAGGGCCCCGTGGTGTACGAGGATTGCATGACTCTGCTGAACAACAGCCCAAGCTGGCCCCAAACGGGGAAGAGCCCAGCGGCTTCAGAGGCCACTTGAGCTGGTTGTCAAAGGCTCTGTGCTGATTAACTGTGAACTTCAGAGAAGACAAGTGTGCATTGACGCCGCCGATCTCTCCCAGGCCTGTTGGGGCCTGTTTCCGCCCTCTGAATGAGGAAGCAGTGCTTTGCAGGCGCCCGCAGAACAAGAATAGGCCCTAAGATGCCTGAATGAAGGGCCCAGGGGAAGTACAAAGTGTCGCCATTGTCGGCGACGGAAGCCGTGCCAGGCAAGGAAAGGGCGGCCCGGCAGCCAAGCGTTACTGCAGGAAAGGGAAGAGGTTAATATTTTTCTGGGCAAACAATGCAACTTTTCTAACTGCAAACCCCGCAGCCATGACCTCATGCTGGACAAGCACCTCAATCCAGGCCCGGCGTGAGTATATCCACAGCTGGGCTGCCCTCCACCTGAGAGCAATACCCCTCTCTGAAGGCTGCTTTCCAGATAGTGTGCATGTGTGCGTGCATGTGTGCGTGTGTGAAATACACTAGCTGCCCCTGGATGTCCCCTAGCGGCTCCCCGAGTGTAACAGGGCGTCAGCTAGCAATGGGAGATCGTTAGGGCAGAAGCAGCTCACAGATAGACTTCACAGTGGCCTCTTAACAGCCAGATTATTTCCCACAGGGCAAGGGATGGTTTCAGGCATGCTAGAGGGGGCAGGGAGGCTGACAAAAGCACAGCCCTGGGGAGCAGCAGTGCCGCGGAAACCTCCAGAGCTGAAAAACCAGACCAGACATTCCAAACACGTAAGGGACCGTGCCCTTGGTGGGAAGGGCCAAGTATGGAAAGGGTCACCCCATTTTATGTGAGATCTTGTCTCCGCACATCTCGAGACCTCCTGAAGCCTTGTCTCAAAGGAGTGATCCTATAAATGGAGATTCTAAGCGGAAAGGCAGCCTAGGGATGGGGGGAGCACCTGGGAGCTTTTTCAAAACGTGGATGCCAACTTCCTGGGGATGAAGCCTATTGACCAAGTTCCCCAAGTGATGCAGAAGTGCAGTCCTCACTGAGGCCCCCGTGGGTGGGGGAAGAGACAGAGTTGAGCCTTCAGCTCAAGTCCTGGCTCACCCATCCCCCAGCAGTGACCTTGGGCAAGTCACTACCTTCCCCGTATCTGCTTCTCTCTGTGTAAAACGTACCGCACCGTGTCCTAAGCATCCTCTATATATCTGTATACATCTCTACCTGACCTTGGATCTAGCCTTTCTGAGATTTACTTTTTTTTTTTTTTAAGTGGTAAACCAGTCCAACCTTTTGGAAACGGATGACCGGGCATCCCACCAACAGACTTAGATACAAGGGTTAACACCAAAATTATGTATTAGCCAGAAATGCAAGAGCTGATTTTTTTTTTCTTTTTCCTCGGAACACTTACCTTCTGGGGGCTGGATCAAACACTGTTTGCAGCTTAAACAGTGCCTGAAATAATGTCAGCCGTTGAGGATTAATGTCGCCAACGTCACAAGAGTAAACTGGTGGCATTTTTGAGAATTATTCCCCAGTGGAAACTAAATCTAAATAAAGCCAGTGATGTCACTTGACTCACCCTTGACTCATGCTCATGTGCGGAGGTCTTTTGTTCGTGGAAGTTTTCTCTGCAGCATTCACAGGGCCCTGAGCACCTACAGGTTTCTGGACCAGACACTTCCCTCCCAGCTAGGACACTGTCAAAGTGGGGTCAGTTGGGCTTCGAAGGGGGTGTGATTCCTGGCCTTGAGGAATCAGGGGACAGGGGAACAAACCTCTCGCACCGAACCCAGGAGCCAACTGCAGTCTTTCCCCCTGCCTGCCTCGACTGCATGTCTATCCATCCGTGCTGAGTACATTTTCGTAAAACTGTTCAAATCCTTGGGCCACAAGATAGGCTGGGGAGAGAGAGGAGAGCAGGGATGGACACAGGTACTCAGTGTCCGCAAGCCGCTGTGCACACGGCCCGAGGGGGGGTGCGGGGAGAAGGGAAGCAGAGAGAATGTCATGGCCTTTCCTATCAGCGGCTTGCTGCCTCACCCGCTCTCGGGGCCTGAACTGGGCTCTGGCCTCTGAAGGGTCCGCTTCCTCAGGCAAAAGCTGTCTGCCAGGAAGGGGTGGTGGTAACATGATTTGGGTCCACCCAGCACTAAAAGAATATTAAATTCCGTCAGCATCCATGGGCTCTATCAGATGCCAAATATCTTCATATAAACCAAACATCTGGATCAATTTTAAATTAGGGAGAGTCCCCAGATGAAAAGGGAACAAAATAAGGAACAACCAGAATCTAAAGCAAACCGCCCCCGACGCCCTGCCCCAATCTAGGTCAAAAGGCAAGCCTCCCAATTCAGCAGGTACCTCGACCGCCCCTCTCCTGGGCCCAACCTGCTCTCTGGCTGCCCTCAGCCCCAAGAGGGTGTGTGAGCACTTGGCTCCCCACAGGCCCTGCTTTTCTCCAAATCTGTGCAGGCCGCCGACCGACCGTCCAGCATGCTTGTGGCCCGGGGGACTTCCTTCCTTCCCTCCCTCCCTCCCATCTTTAATCCAAACACAAGGGCTCCAAGACCCACAGAACCGCCCCCGCAAAGCGCTCTTAACCAGACGTGGCCCAGATGCCGGGAGGGTCCTGGCCTGGAGAGAACTCATAAACATTATTAAAATATTTTATTTAAAAATGAGATCAGTAAACTGTCTGCTCCTTGGGTGGTCCTAGAGTAGCAAGCATCTTGCTTTCCAGAAGTGTGGTAGATGCTGCATTACCTTAGGAAAACTGCTGCGTCCTCAGGAGCCCAGTGCTCAGTCGGAGACCCCGAGCCAAGGGAACGCCAGTCTTCCCTGCCCCGGGCCCGTCTCTGCCACCCACGGCTGCCACAGCCATCTTCCCCGAGCAGACTATTCCTCTGCTCAAAAACACTCCATAGCTCCCCACCGTCTACATCAGGGGTCGGCGAACTCTGGCCACGGACCAAACCTAACCTGTCCTGTTTTTGTAAATAGAGTTTAACTGGCACCCAGCCACACCCATCCATTTCTACTATTTATGGCCGCTTTGGGGTTAAAAGGGCAGAACTGCATAATTGCCACAAAGCCTAAAATGTTTATTTTCTGGCTCTTTTACAGAAAAAGATGGTCAGCTTGCTGTGCCCTCCTTCCTGCTCTGACTCTTGAGAGGACAGTCTCAGTCTGTCAGGGAGTTTGGAGGGAAGGAGAGGAAGAAGAGAGAGAGAGACATAGAGACAGAGAGAGAAGATGTGGTGTTGGGGTCCTCGGCCTGCAGCCACTTGCTTGCTGAGATGTGCTGGGCCCCAAGACCAAGACCCGTGTCTCTAGGTGCTGTGTGGCCGACCTCACAAAATCCACTGCGAACATGCACATTTAGGCTGAAGACAGTACTTCATTCGGAGATTGCATCATTTTCTTGCTTATTTAAACCGCAGTCGGAAAAGTTGGAATTGGTTCCTTCGGGACACTTCCCTGAGCTCTGGTACCCTTTGCAGCTTCCTGCTCTGGTTCCTGTTTTATGGGCTTCAAAGGAACTGTCTCCTCAATGTCTCCCAGATACCACAGTCCCTGTGACCTCAGCTGCTCGTCACTCTGCCACCCCTGGGGTGCCTCCAGGGCACTGCCCTCCGTGGCTCTCACCACTGGGGAGCCCCTGGTTTGGTAGCTGACCTGGCTTTGAGGTTCCTCAAGAAAGAGCCCATTCTGTGGGGTTATAGACCCTGAACCAGCTGCAACTCAGATCCCCCCATTCTGGGTGAGCCAAGGGTTCCCCAGACCCACCCCTGGTCTTTCCTTTGTTCTCTCCTCCCCTTTCCTGGGTCTGGTACTGAATTCTTTGGTTCTCTTTAGAAATCATGGGAATGGCCTACACAGAGGTCAGAGGTCAGGAATGCCAAGAAGGGCAGAAATGGGAAATCTACTTCTGATTACTGTACCCACTACCCCCCCCCCCGACCCCCGCAGGCCTCTCCTGAGTGCCAATCTAAGTAGAGTCCACCTCCACCACTTATCCCATGTGCTCTGCCTCATTCCCGGCTTGATTTTTGTCCTCGGCATGTTTGTCCACCATCTGGCACATTCATGCTCGTTTGTCACTGATCCCTTCCCACTAAAAAGAAGGTAAGCTCCTTGAGAGCCGGACACTTCCTGGGTCACATGTGGCTGGGTCCTGGGCCTGGAACGGTGCCTTGTACCCAGCGGACGCTTGGCAAGTCATTATTGCTCAAAACATCTTTATTCCAGGAGAATGTTGCACAAAGGAGGGCATGGTGGGCTGCACGCTGGTCCCCAGAAAGGGACACCCATATCCCAGAACCTCATGAATGTGACCTTATTTGGAAAAAGGGTCTTTGTGGATGTATTTAAGTTAAGGGTCTGGAGATGGTATCGACCGGGATGATCTGGGAGGGCCCTACATCCAATGACAAGTGTCCGTAGAACAGACACAAATTGGAGGGACACACAGAAAGAAGAGGAGAGGGCCACATGAGGACAGGGGCAGAGACTGGACTAACGCCGCCAAAAACCAAGAGTTGCCTGGAGCCACCGGAGTCTGGAAGAGGCAAGGGAAGATTCTCCTCTGGAGCCTTCGGAGGGAGGGCGGCCCTGCCCACACCCTGAGTGTAGACTTCCAGCCTCCAGCACGGGGAGGGAACACATTTCTGTTGGGTTAAGGCCCCCGGTCTGCGGTAATTTGTTACAGTAGCCTGCGGAGACTAGTCCAGGGCGGTGGGGGATGGGAGGGGGCATCTCTAACACCTGGACGCCAGGTGTGGTGAAACAGACCTTGGTGCGGGGCAAAGAGTCTGCGAGGAGAGACAGATAATAATTAAGGAGAGAGGAAAGTATATATAATTACAGCCTGCGAAGGGCTCAGAAGGAAACAGGTTGGCTGGTGGGATCAAGAGTGAACGGGGGTGGGGGCGGGGGTGGAGGGGAAGGCGGGGCCTTTCAGAGATGCTGGCATTTCCGTGGGGGTCTCAGGGATGGGAAAGAGCAGCAGAGCTTAAGCCTGTACCTGGGTCCCCACCTGGACCCCGCCCTTAGCCTCTGCCTTTCATTGCTCCTTCCTTCAAACCAACCCCATTCTCCACCGCCCTGACAGATGATCTTTCCAAAGCACAAAGAATAATGGCAACTATTTCAAAGGTGTCCTACCAGGAGAGCTGCAGGATGGGAGGTGGCTGATATTCATTCCCACTCTACAGATCAAAGACCCAAGGCCGGGAGCTTGAAGGACACTTGCATGGTTACACCAAGATCAGACTCCAAAGCCTGCTTCTCTTCCCACGGGGCTTCACGGACATTCCTCACCAGATGCTTGTCTCAATCAAGAGCCTTCAGGGGTTGCCCACTGCCTGGCATAAAAAAACCCATACTCTTTAGTGCAACCTCATGGCCCCTAACTCTGTGATTTCCATGGAAAATTTCTTCTAATCTACTGCCATTCCTCCATGAAGAATTTTCCAATTTACCCATACCGACTTACTCGCCTCTTTTTAGCACGTCTATAAACTTGCTTTTATTTTTTTTTATTTTTTATTTTAGATTTTTTTTTTTATTTATTTGCCAGAGAGAGAGAGAGAGAGAGAGAGCACAAGCAGGGGGAGCGGCAGGCAGAGGGAGAGGGAGAAGCAGGCTTCCCGCTGAGCAGGGAGCCCGATGCGGGGCTCTATCCCAGGACCCTGGGATCATGACCTGAGCCGAAGGCAGGCGCTTAACGACTGAGCCACCCAGGCACCCCGCTTTTATTTTTTTAAAAGATTTTATGTATTTATTGGAAAGAGAGAGAGACAGAGACAGAGATAATGAGAGAGAGAGCAGAAGCAGGGAGGCGAGGGAGAATCAGGCTCCCTGCTGAGCAGGGAACCAGACGCGGGACTCCATCCCAGGACCCTAAGCTGAAGGCAGACGCTTCACCAACTGAGCCACCCAGGCGCCCCTTTGAACTTGCTTTTAATAATCACATTGTAAATTATATTACACATAAAATATTATAATAATCTTGTTACTTTACCATTGCCTATCTTTTCTGAGCCCCGCTGTGTGTTCTGTACTATCCTAGATGCTTTACATATATTATTGGCTTATTTCTGCTGCAGCCTTGCGAGATCTGCTTCAGCATCTGCATTTTGTACACAGGACTTAGGACCCCGGCCTGAGGCTGGCGATGACCACCTGCACCCCGTGTGTGTTCCACAACGCTTTGCCCACAGAATTCTTGTCTGTTTCTTCCCCTAATGATGACATCCACTTTCACATGGCCTTTCATGGTTTTACAAAATACTTTTGTATATGTACTTTGACTGCAAAATCTTCCCTGACAGCCCCTAGATGAAGAGTCTCTCAACGGCTCCCAGTAAGGGCCCAGGGTAAGGCTGGGTCGCGGGAGGGAGGCGGAAAGGACTTTGGCCCACTACCTCCCACAATCACCATCCGTGCCCACTGCCACCAAACCAACTCACAGAAACCAAAAAGCCAAGTATCCAGAACAAGGAGCTCGAGACACCACAGGGCAGAGCCCTGGATTCGATCTCCCCAGCTGAGCCCACCCTCCGAGAAGCCCGGAGTCACGGCCAGGGACGTGTCCCACGGTGGGGACCAAGCCCCCGAGAGCAGAATCCATGACCCCAGGATCCCAGGAGCTCCATAAATGCTCTTCTGTCTGACTGGATCTCTACGTGGCCATTGGGATGATGGGCCTGGGAAGGAGAAGACACAGGGCATGACGTTCTGCCAAGGTCCCTGGCCACGACCCCGGGGCCGGCAATTTATTAGCAGACAAGAGCCATATAAGCTCTGCTATCACAGTCACAGACTTGTCCAGAAACAATGCCGCCTTTCACATTGTTTTCCGCCTGCAACGGGGGATTTATAAACTGAACTGGGGACGCCTTGTTCTAAGTGGGCCCAGTTTAGGAGTATCCTGATAAGATAAACACAGATAATGACCTGCTGGGGAGGGGGGGTGGTGCTTTCATATGTGTTTCCATGTCTGCATCTCTGCGCACACAGCCTGACATTTGGGGGCTGCTTCTCAGATCAAAGGGAGAAGAAGGAAAAAAAAAAAAAAGCCGCTTTCTGGATCTCTTTCCAGAAAGGAAGTTGGATGTAATTATAAGATGTTCGGTTTGTTTCTCTCTAAACAGCCCAGAAATAAACTGATTTGGTTACTCCCAAAAGGAGGGGGGCTCTAAAACTGTGTCCAGTGCGTTCAGTGTGGTGAGGCTGGGTCGCTCTCGCCGACAACCGTGGAAGCTGGGTGATGCGCGCATGGGGTTTATTACAGCAGTCTCCCGTTTTTACGTATGTTTACACATTTCCATAATAAAAGCAAAAAATAAAACCAGGCAAATTTGGCTGAATAATTACTGAAGCTGGTGATGGGCATATGGAGATTTATGATAACATTTTCCTTCCCATATGTTTGTTTAAAACACCCCAGGGTAAAAGGGGGGGAGGGGAAGGACTTCGGCTGAAAAGTAATGCCTTAAAACCCCTTTCCTCATTCATTCATTCATTCATTCAACCAATATTTCTCCGTGCCACATACTGTTCTAGGTGCTGGGGAATGGCATCGGACGGGACAGGGGGTCCCTGGCTCGTCAGAGAGCTGACATTATCCCCAGAGTGCAAATATTCCTCCAGGGCGAATATCTGGGTGGGCTTCCCCAGCAAGGAAGGCTACCCTCCTCCTTTGGGGAGGATCTGTGGTGGGGAACGCAATCCCTCCGGACTTTCCTGGGGGTGAGGGGGTGGGGGCAACTCTGGCCCGGCCTCTCAGAAATCGTCTGTTACAACTGAGAGTTCTGGAGCAGGACAGAGGGGAGAGGCTTCAGGGAGCCCCCACACTTGAGTCGGGACCTGTTCATTCATGTCATTCACCAATAACAGCCACCCCCCTGAGGCCGAAAGGCATTTCTGGGGGGGGGGGGTCCAATGCACCTCTCACCTTGGGGGGCCATGCTAGCAACGCTCAGGACACACAGCTATCTACGCTGTTTTTAAAGGTCTCTGGGGATGGAGCGACCCCGAGATCGAGGCTGGCCAGGGCGGCCGGGGCTGCGAACATTCTCAGCTTCGGAGCAGGGGACAAAAGCCTTCTGTGTTGCTCCGTGCTCTGTTAACTGCACCACCCGTGATTCATCTTCACTGGCCCGGGCACGGGCAGCTGAAAGCCTGGAATGACCAGATTTCTGGGTTGCCAACGTATATGCAACCTTCAGGAGGCCGTTTCCAGAATCTGGAGTCCCACACCTAACAGTCAGTCCACGGGAAACCCCGCGGGGGGAGTCAGCCGGCCCTGGAGCCCTTCCTCCAGTATCTTACCCAAGGCCACGCAGAAAATAAGCTACGGGGTCTCTTCGAGGACAGAAGGTCTTGGGAGAGGAAGGTCAGGGATGTGGAAACCCCGGTTTCAGATCGAAGGTCTCCGGGGCCCTTCCAAGGCCGGAGCACTACAGCACCGCCGGCTTCTCGGCCAGGAGAGAGGCACGGTTTGGGCCAGCTGCTTTTTTTTTTTTTTAACTTAGAGCTCCTATTTTGCATCTGTGATTGTCCTCATGAGTTCAACTGGGACAGGGAACTTGGTTCAGGTTTTCTTGATAGTTTTCCATCAACAACGAGGATGGAGAAGTGACGCTAAGTCTCAGAATCATAAATCGTTCCTCTCTAACTGGGGGAAACTAAGGTGTCAGTGGGGACGTCTGACTGTTTATATACATCACATCAAACACCTAGAGGCATTTACTGGATTCTGAGCATCTCCTCGAGACACTACCACGAAAGTGGGGCTGGGCTGCTGGGGGAGGGGCCAAAGGAGTCAGGATGGCACCGTCCCTGCCCTCGGGTCCCATGAGAGCTGAGCAGGCCAAGCAAGTGGGGAGAGGGCAGTGGAGCCGATGTGTGGGGCCCCCCTGCAGAGCTGGAAGCCTGGGGCTGCTGCTCGGATGTCCCGGCACAGCGGGGAGGGACACTTTCACATTCTATCCCAGCGGCACAGCGTGGAAACTTTGGAAGAACTGGCCACATCTTGCCGTTCTCATCCAGATGTTTGGCAGGATTTCGGCATTACCCACAATGCCTCCCAGGAGGTTAGAGACCTGGAATTCTGCCTGGAGAGAGGGAGGCACGGAGGACGCTGGCCAAGCCTCTGAAGTGTGGTTCTTCAGGAGACTGGGAACAGCTGCTCCCTTTCCACTGGGGGAGGGCGTGCAGAATGGTTTCGAGGGGTGGCTAAGTAGGAAGGCCTTGAGGCCAGTGAGGGCTCTTTCGGGAGACGGTAAGTTACGCCTTTAACGGAACATAGGTGTTTCTTGGTGTGAACGCAGGACTCATTTACCCTGGATGCACCAATCCATGCTCTATGCGTTTACACTAATTTGCACGTGATTTCAACTCTGTTCTTCTGAGTCCGAGGATAGGAGCCTACTGTTTTTGATTTAACCAGCACCTGGCGCAAGCCTGGCGCACAGTAGGCCTTCAAGCGTTGGAAGGATGTACCACCTAGGGCGGTGGTTCTCAACCGGGGAGATCTGCCCCACCCCCAGGGGACACTGGGCAGGGTCCGGAGACATCTGAGGTCCCAACAGTGGGAGGGGTGCCCCTGACAGCTGGTGCGTAGAGCCCGGCGATGCTGCCCAACAGCCTCCAATGCACAGGCTAGTCCCCAAGACAAAGAACGATCTGTCCCAAAGACTGATGGAGCCCAGTTCTGGTGATCGCTTTTGCACACAGGCCTGGGAGAGGGTGTGGATTTCTCCTTTCCAAGGAATTTTAGGAATGGATTCCAGCTGTCCTTGTGGGTTTAGGAGTCTGGGGCTGGGGGGGAGCGAGGGAGACTTAAACGGGCCGCTTGGTCCCCTGAGCTCCGCGTCACCCTGCGTCACCAGGCTGCGGAATGTCGCGTCTCCGTTCTTCTGCCTCTTCCTCCTGCTCAGATTTATTGCCCAGGTTTTCCCCGAAATGTTTGGGGGTTTCCATCAGCAGTGGATCCTGTCCAAACCGTAAGGCAGTGAAAAGTCCCTCCCATGGAACTCATGCTCCTGTTGTGTCTATGCTCCAAGAGGGAGAGAGGCGACAACACAAAGCCTGTGAATCAAAACCAAATCCCTCCAGGCGCAAGCCCCAACCTGCAGCCACTTTCCCGGCCAAGTCATGATGTGCAGAGCTGATGGCCTTTTCGTTAGAGCAGTTCTGTGGGGGCAAGAGGTGGGAGGGCTGTTAGGATAAGAATACACAGTGAGCAAAAGAACGCCTCTGAAGGAGCATTTTCCTGCCAGGGTGGAGGTGACACCAGCAGGGGTGACACCCTTGGGTCAGGCTCTCGGGGCATCTTTACCCCACGGGCCCCGGTCATGCCTGGGTCTTGACACCAGGCCTATGAAGCACACAGGTTCAGAGTTCCTTGCTCCGAACTACTTTTCTGATGTGCTAAATAAAGTAGCTTTTCTAAGGCCAGACCGAGTCCGAGTTTTTAAATCCCTCTCAAAAAATGGTGACATCCCGTTGCCAACAAGATAGACTCGGGGCTTTTAGACACCAAGACCCAGAATGAATGCCTCATACCGCAGTGTCTCTTTGGGAGAGGCTTAGAAATTAATTTCTGTTTGGTGACCCCCGGACAGAGGAACCCACTTCATAAGAGTAAAAGCTATTATTTTCACTGCAGAGTGCCTGCAAGATGTAAGACACTGCTCTGAGCATTTGACATGTACTAACTCATTAATATAAAGGAGATCATCTTATCATCCCCAATTTACAGATGAAGAAACCAAGGCACAGAGGTCCTGAGTATCTTGTTCACGGCCACCTGGCTAGTCAGTGGCAGAGCCTAGACTTGAACTCGGCTCCATTCTGGGCTCCAGGAAGAAGACTATGATCCTACTCTGGATGATGGGTATAATTCTGGTTCAACTTGTGATATAAGTCGGTTTAATCAGACCTCAAGGGAGCTACTGAGAGGAGATGGCCTTATTTCTGTTGGACTTGAACCTGGGAGGTTCACAGGGCTGGAGCTGTCAGCAGAAGGCTATCTTGTCACCAACAGAGAACCCGAGAATCAAGCCAACGTTGAGGACAGCAGAGCTGAAGGAGAGAAAAATAAGCAGAGGCCTGATGATATCATTGATGCTCCTGGACCAAACCGTGCCTGAAGCTGGCAAGAATCTCTGGAGTTTTCAGCTCTGTGAATCTGTTAATTCTCTTTTTTGCTTAGGACGATAGGAACTGTGGTTCTGTTTCTTACAAACGACATAAATGAACACTGAAAATATCTCATTAAAACAGTTGCACAAGTACACTATGCTGGTTGGGAACAGAGCGAGGAAAAGGCTGGTCATCAAGATCCTGCTCCCTCTCCCCACACCTGTACATGAAAGGAGAACGCAGACTCTAGAAAGCATAGGGAATGTGGTTGACTTTATGTGAACCGTGTTGGTAGGCAAGGTGATTATCTGTGGATGTCATTAGTAAATTCATGGGAATCGTTACTGTGTGTTATTCATTGAGCTCTACCGATTGTCTTATCCACAGCCACATTGTACCCTTGATACCAACTGGCGTTTGCAGTTACAGGCTCTGGGTGACGGGTTGGATGGATAAGAGTGGATGGCCTGGCCCATTTCCTCTACCTGAAGGTCAACATAAAGGGTCTGGCATCCTAGCAGATGGAGAGCTACTCAGCTCTGTGGCAAAGGCTGGGCTATGTGTACCCAGCATGTTCGCTAAAGCAAAAAGCTCTTGCGTAGGCCAGTTATTTACTTTATGAATTCCGGATTGAGAACATCCAAACAGAGTAAAAATCAAGCAACTCATGACATCTTCCCAGTGATTCTATCCTCCATATATTGTTCAGCCCCCAGAAAGCCCTCAGCAATTTTCTGTTCCTCAAGATGCATGGCCACCAGCTCTGCGCCCTCCCTGGGCAGTCTAATTTGGATGTGAGGGACCGGCGGGGCAGATGGGGCCCCAGGTGTTTGTGGGCTGCTGGAACTGCCAAACAGCTGCCTGCCGACACCCTGGGTTTCAGATGTGGGGTGTCACTGTTTGTTTCCCTGCTGACTGAATTACTCATGCCTCATTTGTCCACTTCCCTGAAACAATCTTTTCGGGATGCATTTGGAAACCCGAGTCTCTGTGGTTTGTCTGGGCTGGTTTCTATTTGTGGAGAAGGAGAGTTTGCTTGTCTTGGGTGCAGAGAAAAATGAGTTCTGCAGAAGTCACGATTCCCTTGGTTTCCTGGAGGGGCTCCGGGAACCTGGATTCCTCACAGAATGCCTCTTGTCCCTCTGGAAGCTCCCAGTGGAACATAGGGGGAAATCTTGCCAAATCTCTAGTGTCCATCAGTGATTCTCGATTCTCCGAGAATGTTCTGGCACGGAGAGATCAGGAGACACACTGCAAACATAAAGGGCAGTGGCAAGCAAATAATTACCAAGGCTGTTGGTAAACAGACCCAGAGAAGACAAACGTATTCAGCTTGTTCACTCTTGCCTGTCAGACAGAATTTAATACCATCCTGTTTCTGTTTTTCTTCTCCCCATGACCCAAGTTAGAGCTTGCTTAATTTCTGTTTACAGTGTGGGTCTCATGGGGATGGAGGGAAAGAAAGGTCTGGCCAGAGCAGCGGGAGGGGGAGGGCAGGGGGAAGGACTCACCTTCCCAGGGAGAACGCCATATAGACCAGTGGGTCTCAAGCCTGAGTATAAAAGTCACCTGAGGAGCCCAGGCCTAATCAGAATCACTGCAGCAGAGGACCTCAGTGTCAGTATTTTAAAGCCCCAGAAGATCCCAACATGCAGCCAAGGTTTAGATCCACTGCTCAAGAGCTACGCTATCCAATATGGCAGCCATGAGCCATGTGTGGTTATTGAGCATCTGAAACATGGTAAATACAAATTGAGATGTGCTGGAAGTGGAAAATGCACCCCAGATTTCCAAGAGTTAGCATGAAAAAGAGAATGCAAGCCATATCATCATTAACAATTTTGTTGCATTGAACTACATCATCAACAATTTTGTTACGTTGCTTATGACTGAAACAATGCAGGCCCTGTCCTGAGTGAGAATGTGTGTATGTGGATGGGCAGGAACACGTGGGTGGTGCTGTGGGGCAGGTCAAAATCTATAAGGAGTCACTCGAGGAAGAGAAAGACAGAAGACAACCTTACATGTCCTCAAGACAGCATCATTTCCATTTATATGGAGCATATATTCTCAATCATCTCCCTTGGCACACTCACACGGTATGCTTGTTCTAGCATATCAGGGCTAGGCCATGGCTCATTTTCTTTCCACCAAAGAAAACATGATTAGGAAGGCAAAGGCTACAGCTTGGAATGATAGTTTCCTAGCAAAAGACGAAAGTTCAGCTTTGAAAATTCTTTTTATCCATTCTTCTCAAGCATGGCAAAAAATATCCTCAAAGTATAACTAGTCTAAATAATAAAGTTTTCATCAGCAAGAGGCAAGTCAATAGAATTTAAAGATAAACACATGATCACTGATAATCTCTGCACAACAATAATGAACCATATGGTAATAATCTTGTATCAGACATGGTGGTCAATTTGTGTGCCGAGTCCAGTGTTGGGGACCAGTCTGCTCCACCCCAGTTCCCTGTGATCCTGTCCAAATTCTGAACCTTGGCAGAGAATTTCTTGAGCAATTTCTCAGATGTGATGGTTCATTTTATGTGTCACCTTGACAAGTCCATGGAGTGCTCAGTTATTTGGCCAAATACTATTCTGGTTGTTTCTACAAGGGTGTTTTTGGATGAGATTAACATCTAATTGGTAGACTAAAGCAAATGTCCTCTATAATGTGGGTGGGCCACATCTAATCAGTTGAAGGGGCTGAGTAGAAGAAGAAATCTGACCCTCCCCAGAGTAAGAAAACATTCTCTAGCAGACTGCCTCTGGACCAGAACGGTACCATGGGTTCTCACATCTGCCAGCCCGTACTGCAAGTTTGGACTTGCTAGCCTCCATAAGCACATGAGCCAATTCCTTATAATAAATCTCTTTCAGTTTATGTACACATTCTATTGGCCCTATTTCTCTGGAGAACCATGACTAATGTAACGTGCCATTCCTAAAGTCTCACCTGTAGCTGGTTACCTCCTAACATCAAGAATGGTCTCAGGCTGCTCAGAAGTACAGACTCAGTTCCTCTCCATGGCGGCTGGGCCCACAGCAGGTGCAGTGCCCATGTGCCCCTGGCTAGACCCACAGCAGCTGCCTGGAGGGATGGGGAATGCAACTCGGAAGCATGGGGGAGGTGGGCTTGGACCAAAGAAGCAGGGGATGAGAAGGCATTATGAGATAAATCACGTGCACATTTCTTCTCTCACCCCCTCTGCACCTTCCAACAGTCAGTTCTGAGACTCAGCAGTCCCATTCTGTCTCTTTAAAGAAGCGCTTCATAACCATGCTGGAGCATCCAGATTTACTTTTTTGAGAAGCTACGACCAGCTCAGCCTCAGATTTACTTTCCTGCCTTCTTCATGCCATTCACTTCGTTTTCCCCCTCGCTCTTGCTTCTCTGGGAGTACACCTCCCAATCAATACATTTTAGCGTGTAAACTTTGCCTTTGGCTCTGGTTTCTAAGAAATCCAGGCCAAGACAATCAGACTTGTTCTTTTTTTTTTTTTTTTAAGATTTATTTATTTGTTTGAGAGAGAGAGTGGGAGGGGGTGCAGAAGGAGAGAGAGTCTTAATTAAGCAGACTCCCCACTGAGTGTGGAGCCCAACATGGGGCTCGATCTCACGACCCTGAGATCATGACCTGAGCCAAAACCAAGAGTCAGACACTTAACCGACCACACCACCTAGGCACCCCAGGCTTTTTCTTTTTAAAGCCATTTGCTTAACCAGGAAAGAGCTGAGCTCTTTTTTGTTTGGAGCCCAGAATAATGGGATCAGGAGTGGGAACCTGGTCCAAGGTGAACTGATACATAGACTGGTCCTCAACCTGTTGTTTAAGGTTCTTCCTGAACACAGATGAGCTGAGCCACTATCTTTTCTCTTAGAGTTAATTAAAATTTGACAAAGAGAGGTGTACCCAATGAACAGTGGTTGTTGGATAAAGAAATTACAGGCCAACAGCTTTATTGAGTTGTGCACAAAAAATGAAGTATGTGAGTATGTGCGTGCATTTGAGAGAGAAAGGAGGAGGAGAGGGGGGAGAAGGAGGCGGCAGGAGGAGGAGGGAAGGGAAAGAGGAGGAGGAGGAAGAGGAGAAGGAAGAAGGAGGAGAAGGAGGAGGAAGAAGAAGGAGAAGGAAGGAGGAGGAAGAAGAAGGAGGAGAAGGAAGAAGGAGGAAGAAGGAGGAAGGAGGAGGAAGGAGAAGGAAGAAGAAGGAGGAGAAGGAAGGAGGAGAAGGAAGAGAAGAAAGAAGGAGGAAGGAGGAGGAGGAAGGAGGAGGAAGGAGGAGGAGGAAGGAGGAGGAAGGAGGAGGGAGGAAGGAGGAGGAGGAAGGAGGAGGAGGGAGGAGGAAGGAGGAGAAGGAAGGAGGAGGAAGGAGGAGCAAGGAGGAAGGAGGAGGAAGGAGGAGGAAAGAGAAGGAGGAGATTTCCTAGGCCCAATTCCAGTTGTTTATGAGGCTGTGGGTTTTCTTGCTCCGAATTTCCTGTGTCCTTTCAATGAATGTCCCTTTTCCCTTGAGCTAGTTTCTGATCAATCTGAATTTAATTCCTTTATAAGTAACATGCTTTTTCTATCTGGATGGGTTTGTGACATTTTATTTATTTTTGTAATACAGAAAAATTTCCACGTACATCTAACTGTGAGCTTCTTTTCATTAAATTCACCTGAAATGTGGTAAGTCCTCCCACACTGCATCCTCAGATATCCACCCCTCCCCCCGCCCAGTTCCCAGAAGTTGTATTTTTAATTATACTTAGATTGTCGTTCCTGTTCAAATGGATCTGGCTGCTTCTTTGGGAACATGTAGAAATCTCAGGGTGATCTGTCCTGCCAACCACACCAATTATTTACCCTGTATATCATTTTAATCTATTGTTTCCCTCTTCTCACTTTTTTAAATAGAAAGGCAACATGGAGAGAACATTCGCAGGATGGCTTGGATCCAGTTAAAACCTTGGATATGGCCCTACCAGAAAGCAGTGTTTGTGATTCTGAGGTTTGAGTTTTCAGTCTGCTTTGAAAGGTTTCCAATGCTTTGCTGGGTGATATGAGGAACCTTCCACAGAGCTTAAAGGTAATCCTCCCCTGGAAAGCTGTAGCACTTCCTTGTTTCTCCATCTACAAAGACCCTTGGTCACTTTCACATATTGAACTCAACCACAGAGGGAAACAAATTGAATTTTTTACCTTGAAAGTCAATACCATGGGGTCACAGTTGACATGATCAGAAGCAGGATGGAACAGGCCAGGGAAATCCAGAACCAACAATATGGACAGGTGGGAGGAATGGGGAGAGGTGAGGTCAGTTGGTATCAGGATGGGATGTAAGATGAGTTAAGTCCAGGTGGGGAAACAAAAGTCGCGATTCTGGAGATAAGGGGGCAGTGGAAACAGGTAGCACCAATGAGGAAAGACAGGAGGAGGAAGAAGAAGGAGCTCAAAATTCAAGCAGACAAGACAGTCTGAAGAATCCAGGTAAAAAGAAAGGTAGAAGAGAAGAAGCAGGTTCAAGCAGGCAGAATGTGCCATCAGAGCCTGGGGTGATGAGGCTCAGCACCCATGGAAAGCAAGGTGAGGACTTCTGTATCCACAGACCAGGTGGGTAATGGGGTCAGAACCCAAGCTGAAAGAATTCAGAGCCAGAGACCTGAAGCCGAGGTCACAAAGGGAGTAACGAGGTACGAGGCATAGGTGAGGGGTCTGACCAAAGGTCTCACCTCGATACTGAACATGTATCTTATAAAGCAGGAACCACTCCTGCATTCTTGGACCAGAAGGTGGATGGGAGTTTCTGAGGGTAGGTGCCAACTGTTTTGGAGAAAGTGGAGGCTGTGGACCACACTTTTCTTAAAACAGATTAGCAATTACTAGGTCAACAGGGGTAAAACCCAAATGGTTCTCATACCCTGATCTTAATCATCAGATTCGTCATTCTCTTCTTCCTCCCTTGGAATCTCAACCTCTGTGAGAGGCACTAAAATCTACCTCGCTGTACAAATCCAAAAAAAAAAAGGGGGGGTGGTTTCTAGTTGTTCACATCTCCTACATTTAATTGGACCACAAGTATTACCCTGACACCAAAACCAAACAAAAATATCACAAGAAAATAAAAGTAAAGACCAATATCTCCTATGGATATGGATAGAAAATTCCTCCATCAAGTTCTAAAACCAAATCTGGCAACATATAAAAAAAGATTACACATCAAAAGCAAGTGGGATTTATGCATGGAATGCAAGGTGGGTTTTAAACATCTGAAAATCAATGTAATATTCCGTATCAATAGGATAAAAGGGGGAAAACCCACAATCATTTCAACAGATACAGGAAAAGCATTTGACAAAAATCCCAATACCCTTTCATGATAAAAAACCTTCAACAAACTAGGAATAGAAGGGAACTTTCTTTTTTAATAGATGCTTTATATCTATTAAAAATCCACAGCTAACATCACACATTGTACTTAATGGTGGAAGACTGAATGCTTTCCCCCTAAGATCATGAACAAGACAAAGATTACCACTCTCACCACTTCTTTTTTTTTTTTTTTT